>NC_091288.1:66602543-66902975 GCF_032444005.1 Ranitomeya imitator
CCGGTGTCTGTCACATCCCTCGCCGTCAGCTTCCTGCACTGACTGTCAGCGCCGGCCGGCCGTAAAGCAGAGCACAGCGGTGACGTCACCGCTCTGCTTTACGGCCGGCGCTCACAGTCAGTGCAGGAAGCTGACGGCGAGGGATGTGACAGACACCGGAATGTAAGTATGTAGTGTTTTTTTTTTTTAACTTTTACAAAGGTAACCAGGGTAAACATCGGGTTACTAAGCGCGGCCCTGCGCTTAGTAACCCGATGTTTACCCTGGTTACCCGGGGACTCATCGCTGGATCAGCGTCACACACGCCGATCCAATGATGACAGCGGGTGACCTGATGACAAAATAAAGTTCTGGCCTTCCAGCTCCGACCAGCGATGTCACAGCAGGATCCTGATCGCTGCTGCGTGTCAAACACAACGATATCGCTACCCAGGACGCTGCAACGTCACGGATCGCTATCGTTATCGTTCTAAAGTTGCTCAGTGTGAAGGTACCTTTATTGGGTGGCCACTGGTCTGCATGTCATATACCATTACTCTGATCTTCAGAGTGGCGTCTTCACCTGAAAATCTAAATGCCAAAGAGTTAAAATTGGAATTGCAGTGAAACTAGACACGGACATTGGAGGAATCATTTTTCTTAATTATTTCTCAAACTTTGGAAATATTTAGAATATTTCCAGCATCCCATTTATTAGCCCTTTCAAATCTTATCTTTATAGTGGTCCTGGCTCTTTATTTCTTATATAAAAACTCTGGATTTCTTTCAAAGGACAGTGTTAGATGCCAAATTCAGTTTGTCTAAAATTACCACTAGATTTTTGGTTTTGTATTCAATATGAAACTAAAGTTCAGTAGTTTGAGGTAGGGTGAGTACCCCCAAAACGTTGCCGCAGGTGCAGACCTCGGATCGTCAGGCAGCGTCTCTGCCTCTCGGCTTCTGTGCCACTGTTTTTGCCTTGATCACATGGACTGTTTGCACAAAACTCTGTGTCCTTTATTCACTACAGTGATTATGATGAATATTGACTCTGAACTTACTCTAAGGTTTATGTAAAGATTGAAATATAATCATAAAGGAAACTGCTTGAACAGACTGATGTGCCCTTTATTATATGCTTCAAACAAGTGGAGAGGAACGACTGCATTTCGACATAAGGTTAAAATACCTTTAATATTGGTTAGAGTGCTACATATGTTATTTATATTGCTGAGTGTATGCTTTTTTATTTATTTTTTTTCCTGTGATCTGTGCATTTAGTTTAGCAACAATAATAAAGCGGTATTGTGCGTTTGGCCTATCTGATTGATTTTATTTGAAAGTGCATCTATAAACAGGGCTATAATTAGGGCATTACTACCCTTACTGGCATATTGGGCCCCCGGGGCAGGATTCGCCTGTTCACTCAGTAACTGAACATGTATGGAGACATATGGGGGGGCAAGATGGGGACATATGGGGCCAAGATAAGAGGACATATGAGGGACAGGATGGAGACATATGGGGCCAGGATGGGAGGACATATGGGGGCAGGATGGAGACATATGGGGCCAGGATGGGAGGACATATGGGGGCAGGATGGAGACATATGGGGGCAGGATGGAGACATATGGGGCCAGGATGGGAGGACATATGGGGGGCAGGATGGAGACATATGGGGGGGCAAGATGGGGACATATGGGGCCAAGATAAGAGGACATATGAGGGACAGGATGGAGACATATGGGGCCAGGATGGGAGGACATATGGGGGCAGGATGGAGACATATGGGGCCAGGATGGGAGGACATATGGGGGGCAGGATGGAGACATATGGGGCCAGGATGTGAAAACATACAGGGGCAAGATGGAGACATACAGGGCCAGGATGGGAGGGCATATGGGGGGGGGGGGGGGGGCAGGATGGAGACATATGGGGCCAGGATGAGAAAACATACAGGGGCAAGATGGAGACATACAGGGCCAGGATGGGAGGGCATATGGGGGGGGGGGGGGGGCAGGATGGAGACATATGGGGCCAGGATGGGAGGACATATGTGGGGCCAGGATGGGAGGACATATGGGGCCAGGATGAGAAAACATATAGGGGCAAGATGGAGACATACAGGGCCAGGATGGGAGGACATATATGGGGCCAGGATGGGAGGACATATGGGGGCAGAATGGACACATATGGGGGCAGGATGAGAGGACATATGATGCCAGAATGCAGACACATGGGACCTTGATGGGAAGACATATGGGAACAAGATGGAAACACATAGGGCCAAGAATGAGACACATAGTGGCCAGGATGGGGGACATTATTACAGGAAGTTGCCAGGATGTATCACATTATTACTGTATTATTATTACTACAAATTATCGTTCTCGGCAACATACCGTTTTGTGTAAACAGGATATACATTGTCATATATTAATAGGCTCTGCATATTAATGATCGTTCTGTGAACACGGAAATGTGGTGGACCTGTCTAAACAGGCTATTAAATGACACGCCGATCAGTTGACATTTAAAAGATCAGTGGTTGCTTAACATCTGTGATCGGCCCATGCAAATGCAGTATAAGGGTAAGTCCACAAAGGGCATTTTTTCTGCCTTTTTTCTGCAGCAAAACTTGGTTTCTTGGCAGGAAAGAAGCTACGGCAAAAACGCAGGTTTAGGTGCGTTTTTGGTGCGTTTTTTTTCCCTGCGTTTTTGTGTCTCTTTGTGCATGCTAATAAAGTTGAGTGCCCCCAGAGAAAAAAAAACTTCCTGTAGAACCATACCTCCTTTGAAAAGATAGATGTAATAGAATAGATAGCTAGATAGAATGAATAGATAGATGGATAGAATGAATATATAGAAAGAATAGATAGACAGAATAGATAGGATAGATAGGATAGATACATTTCCTGCGATATCCTCTTCCCCGGCATTTTCCCACGGTGTAGAGGTTACCTCAGGTCATGCTGTGAGGGAGCTCAGGCTCAGTGACGTCACCCCCGGCGGTCACTGAAGCAAGCGCCCGCAGAATCTCCTCATTCATCAGTGGTTTACGGCCGGGATGGTCGCATTAGCACTGTCCTGTTTGTAAACTGTATCTTCCTCAGATATGGATTACTGCATGGGACACTCGTTATTTAGGACTACGTCGGACAGGAAGTATTTGTGTTGGTTTATTATTTTATTTTTAATTACAGGAGATCGAGGGAGTCGCATGGATTAGCTGAATAACAAAATGGTAAAACTGTGTTTTTGTGTTTTATGTCATTAAAATACTTTATTCTGGCTGTGTCTTTATTTAACATGTAACAACTATAGGATTAGTAATGGATAGGTGTCTTATAGACACTTCTCCACTAAGCCGTGGGCTTCATGTCACCGGTGACATAAACCCCACAAATATTACCCCGCTTGCCACCGCTACAGGGCAAGTGGAAAGAGCTTGGCAAAGCGTTAGAATTGGCACATTTAATAGATGCGCCTTTTCTGGGCAGCTGCGGGCTGCTATTTTTAGGCTGGGGAGGGGGCAATATCCATGGCCCCTTACCAGCCTGAGAATACCAGCCCCCAGCTGTGAGCTTTAGCAAGGCTGGTTGTAAAAAATGGGAGGACCCCATGCCATTTTTTAAATTATTTAAATAATTTTAAAAAAGTGTGAGGACCCCTCTATTCTTGATAACCAACCTTGCTGAAGCTGCCAGCAGGGTGTTTCAGCCACCAGCTGTGAGTTTTGTCTGGCTGGTTATCAAAAATAGGGGGAACCCACGCCGTTTTTTTTTAAATTATTTATTTATAGCGCAGGAGCAGCAGATGAAAACTCCAATCCGCCGCTCCTGCTGTCACTGCAATTAGCATTAGCAGGTGTCAGATGATGGGAGCAGTAGTTCCATCAGCTAACACCAGTGATCAGAGGTGAGTTTACACCTCCGGTCACAGCTGAGCGCTCCTGCTGTCTTCTGACAGCGTGGGAGCCGCGGCTCTCTGACCGGCTGGGAGGATTTCCCCGCAGATCAGAAGTGGTGTTAGCTGCGCTCAAACACTGTAATGTCGGACCCCCCATTCAAGTGAATGGGGTTCGGGACTGCTCTGCTGGATGACGCAACATGCAGCCTGCTATCTAGATGTAGCAGAGCCGAGTGTGAGGTGACATCCGGCTCTCCTTTACTTTTCTGCAGCAAATACGCTGCAAGAAAAGTCAACCTTGCGTATTTGCAGTGTTTTTTCACCATCCATTCAAGTCAATGGGTAACAAACGCTGAGAAAATGCTGAAAGAAGTGATATGCTCTATGTCCAAAAAATGCAGCAAAGCACAAAATACTGATCATACAAAAAACCAATGTGTGTGCATGACATTCCTGAAATCTCATAGGCTTTGCTGGTATTGTAAAAAGCAGCTGAAAATTAGCATAAAAAACGCAGCAAAAAAACGCTGCAAAAACACCCAGTGTGAACATACCGAAGGACTATTTTTCCTACCCCAACAATATCAAGGCTTAAAAGGAATCGGACACCAGGTTTTAGTTACCCCAAATGAGAGCAGTATAATATAGGGGCACAGACGCTGATTCCACTGATGTGTCACTTACTGAGCCACTTGCTGTTATTTTGATAAAATCCCGGTTTTATCTGCTTCAGGTCTTCCAGTTCTCTGAATATTGAGCTCTGTATAACCCCACCCACATCACTGAGTGGAAGCCTTCTGCCTATGCACAGTGTACACAGAAAGCTGACACTCATTGGTAGGGGCGGGGATATACACAGCTCATGAATATGAAGGACAATCTAGCAGCAGACTTATTAGTCCTCTAGTGATAATCTCATGCTGATAAAACAATGATTTTATAAAAACTACAGCAAGCAGCCCAGTAAGTGACAAACTGTTGGAATCAGGGTCTCTGCCTCTACATTATGTTGCTGTCAGATAAAGGTGGGAAAACCTGAAGACAGATTTCCTTTAATCCTAAGAATAATGAATTTCTTTGACTGCAAAGGCAGACATAAACTACAGCCAATAGTGATAGAAATAAAGAAAACAATTATCATCAGGTAACTGCAACACATACCGAGAAAAACGCAAGCCCCCATAAAGAAGATAGATGCCTGGAGGTCCTTACACCATATATGACTAAGATCAAGAGAAGTACATACACTTCAGACATGTTTTGATTGAATCTTTAGGTTGCCTGTCAACTCTGAAAACTTCATTGAAAAGATGAAGACTCTTAGATATATGTGTCTGATGATTCCCCAAGTAATATAAAAATGAAGTAGACTTGGAGCAGAAAAGTCATCACCCTAGACCTGATGTTTATTCCCAGCTATGATTTTCCCAGACAGTAAATTCCGAATCAAGCAGCAATCACAGCTAAAAATATTTGATATTTCGATTTTCACCATTTCCCTTGTTCCTTAGACCTTATACCAATTTTATTATTAACCTTTATTGCACATTTATACATCTACAGTATGTACAATTGTCTGCGTGACTTCTCTGCCTCGTGTAGCTGCAGCTTTTAAAATTAAGCTGAAAAACGGTTTCCATGAAGTTGAGCTGAATTATGCAGTAGTCCATTCCAGATCAGACATTTAGCATCATTTAGTTTTATGTATATCCTCTTCTGGCGTCTGCCAGACCGTATTCATAATCATAATGTTCTCATATATTAGTCATCGGCCCAGTTTACACCATATACTGTATTTCCTACAAGGGTTTATCAGGAACCATTTTGTAAAAAAAACAAAAGTTCAGCTGTGGTCAAAAGTTTTAAGGCTTACACAAATTTTGGTTTTTGCAAAGTTTGCCACAGCAGTTTTCTTAGCGGCCAATTTGGATTACCTTTAGGATTCTTATGAAGAGTGATCAGATGAAGTGCAAAAAAATTTCAAAGCCTTTCCATGTGAGTCAGCAGCTTTCAGTCACCTAGGTGTGCCCTGAGTGGCTACAGTCACCGCTGAGCTCACAGCGAGGGGTGGTTGTAAGTGCACCCCAACACTTTGGAGCTCACTCTACATACATCTGTGCAAAGCAAGGTGTAAAAATGGCCAGGGTGTGCTTACAGCCCCTGCTAGCAATGCTGTGAGCCATGATGGTAGCAGCTCTGGTAAAGCCTCTATGACTGAAAGCCAGTGGCTCACAGAAGGGATAAAGTTCATTTTCTCAAGGTAGCCACACTTTCAGTATGGTAGCCGGACAGCATTGTAATTCTTCTAACTTGCAGATTATCCCTACATCTAAAAACAATTCACTGAAAAAAACGACTAAAAATCAATAAAAACATCACTGAAAGAGAGAAAAAGCAGCCATTCACACGTAATGGTGTGAATGACACCCTATGCAATACTATGCAGCCAACCACGGATGTTTGTTGGGTTAGTAAGTGGTTGTTTTCAGTGTGTTGCACCTGTGCTGCCCCTGCCTTTATCATAGGTGACACGCTGCATCCTGTTTGTACATTTTTGTCTGGACTTGGTATTGCAAGTATGGCTGCTTTTCTCTCTTTAAGTGATGTTTTTTTTTAACCCTACAGGGTAACAGTGTTTAGAACCACGACAAATTCCCTTTAATCACAAAAAAGCCCTTCAAAGAGAGTGGTTCAATCACTGTGAAGAAGACTTCAGGATGCCCCAAAATGTACAACTTCCATTACCGTCTCCTAAAGAGGATTCAGCTATGGTAAGAGTCCAGCACCAGTGCAGAGCTTGCTCAGGAATGGCAGCAGGCAGTTATCAGTGTGTAAGCATGCACAGTGAGGCAATGGCTAGCCTGGTGTCAAGAAGGGCAGCAACAAAGCCACTTCTCTCCAAGAAAAATATCAAGTCCATTCAGGAGAAAGGACATTTATTTGCTATGATGAAGTCTCCTTCAGGCACTTTGGGACATCTGGAACAATGATTTTCCAGAGAAGAAAAGGTGAGCACTACCATTATTCCTGTATAATGTCAAAAGCATCCTGAGACCATTCATGTTTTGGATTGCTTTCCATCCAATGAAGTGGGCTCAAGCACAATTATGTCTAGGAACACTGCCATTAATAAAGAATGGGCTCTAAATGTCCTCCAAAATCAACTTCTCCCAGTGATTCAGGAGCGATTTGATGATGAACTATGCTTTTTCCAGCATGATGGAGACCATCTCACAAGGCCAAAGTGATAACTAAGTGGCTTGGTGAAGACAACAATGACATTTTGGCTTTTTGTCGAGGAAACTCAATCACCTTGAGAACCTTTGGTCAATCTTCAAAACAAGCGTGAACAAACAAAAACAGAGAAAAACTCCAAAATCTGAAAATAATTGAGCAGAAAACAAAATTTGTGTTGATTTTAGGAAGCCTACTTTATTTCTCATCCAATATCAGAATATTATAGGTAGTACTGAAAGGTGAAGCATTTGGCTAAATTCTGGTGTTGGTCAGGAAAAGAGGAGTACGGTATTTGTAGGAGCAATCTATTGGTTTTTGTGCACTACCGGATAATGGTATCTTGAAAAGCCACGTATGGGGCCATGTACTTGGGTCCTGATGGGGGCTCAGCAGTTAATGCCCTCACATTGTCCTTCCTACAGAATATCATTGGCTTTTACTACCTTTGAAGAATTGTCAGATCATAGTCGTTGTGATGGGTGATGAGTGATTGCTTTCAAGCAAGAGAAGAAAAAGAAAATAAAGTTTGACCTAAAGCCAGAAAAGTGAAACAGGAATTCAGTGATAATGCCAAAAAGAAGCCAAATCTACCTCTTTGTTCAGACTCTGTTCTGGTCAATCAGTCATCCTGGATCTGAATCATGTACAATATAAACGAGATTTCAGTTTTGGGCAAATTCTTTTTTCTGTTTTGCTGCATGGAATCCCATTTATTAGCTACTAGATGGTGGCCTGATTGTAACGTATCGGGTATTCTGGAATATTCATGTAGTTTATTTATGAAGTTTTCAGAATAATGCAATTTATACACAGGATTCGGCCGGCCGTGACCAATTAGCAAAGCGTAGTTCAAATTCCGCACCAATTCGCAGGCGGACTGCGCCTGTCGCTGATTGTTCGTGGTCGGGTGTAACCAATCAGTGAAGCCAGGGCCGGCTCCAGGCTTTTGAGGGCCCCGGGCGAAAGAGTCTCAGTGGGCCCTCCTCTTTAACATGATACATGATGTAACTCTTTTACATGATGCACAGATACAGCAGAGAAATATAGCACAACCAAGAAGCATATAACACGGCTCAAGTAGTATATAGCACAGTCACGTAGTATATAGCACAGCCACGTAGTATATAGCACAGCCACATAGTATATAGCACAGCCACATAGTATATAACAGAGTAACGTAGTATATTGCCCAGCCACTTAGTATATAGCACTGCCCACGTAGTAAATAGCACAGACACGTAGTATATTGCCCAGCCACGTAGTATATTGCTCAGCCACGTAGTATATTGCCTAGCCACGTAGTATATAGCACAAACAGGTAGTATATAGCACAGACACGTAGTATATTGCGCCGCCACGTAATATATTGCACAGCCACATAGTATATTGCACAGCCACGTAATATATTGCACAGCCACATAGTATTTAGCACAGCCATGTAGTATATAGCACAGAGACGTAGTACATAACACTGCCCATGCAGTATATAACACAGGCCACGTAGTATAGAGCACATCATTGTAGTATATTGCCCAGCCACGTAATATATACCACAGCCACATAGTATATAGCACAGCCACATAGTATATAGCACAAAGATGTAGTATATAACACAGCCCACGCAGTATCTAACACAGCCCACGTAGTATATAGCAATGTGGACACCATATCCCTGTTAAAAATAGAATTAAAATAAAAAATCTATATAATTGTCTAAGGGTCACTTCCGTCTTTCTGTCCTTCTGTCTGTCTGTCTGTCACGGATATTCATTGGTCGCGGCCTCTGTCTGTCATGGAATCCATGTTGCTGATTGGTCTCGCCAGCTGCCTGTCATGGCTGCCGCGACCAATCAGCGACGGCCACAGTCCGATTAGTCCCTTCCCCTGCAGACAGCGCCCGGCGCCCGCTCCATACTCCCCGCAGTCACTGCTCACACAGGGTTAATGCCAGCGGTAACGGACCGCGTTATGCCGTGGGCAACTCACTCCGTTACTGCCGCTATTAACCTGTGTGACTAAGTTTTAACTATCGAAGCTGCCTATGCAGCATCAATAGTAAAAACATCTAATGTTAAAAATGATTAAAAAAAATAAAAAATCATTATATACTCACCTTTTGCGACGCTCCGGCAGGTTCCGGTGCCAAGGATTGTATGGGAGAAGGACCTGCCATGACGTCACGGTCATGTGACCGTGACGTCATCACAGGCCCTGCGTGCCTGCGTGAGAAGGACCTGCCATGATGTCACGGTCATGTGACCGCGACGTCATCACAGGCCCTGCACGCCTGCGCGAGAAGGACCTGCCATGACGTCGCGGTCACATGACAAATTGGACAACAACTTTTGTAGTCCAATTTCTCCTGTTACCCTTGGGAAAATACAAAATTGGGGGCTAAAAAATAATTTTTGGGAAAAAAAAATTATTTTCACGGCTCTGCGTTATAAACTGTAGTGAAACACTTGGAGGTTCAAAGCTCTCACAACACATCTAGATAAGTTCCTTAGGGGGTCTATTTTCCAAAATGGTGTCACTTGTGGGTGGTTTCAATGTTTAGGCACAGTGGCTCTCCAAACGCGACATGGTGTCCCATCTCAATTCCAGTCAATTTTGCATTGAAAAGTCAAACGGCGCTCCTTCCCTTCCGAGCTCTGCCATGCACCCAAACAGTGGTTTACCCCCACATATGGGGTATCAGCGTACTCAGGACAAATTGCACAACAACTTTTGTGGTCCAATTTCTTTTCTTACCCTTGGGAAAATAAAAAATTTGGGCCAAAAAGATAATTTTTGTGAAAAAATATGATTTTTTATTTTTACGGCTCTGCATTATAATCTTCTGTGAAGCACTTGATGGGTCAAAGTGCTCACCACACATCTAGATAAGTTCCTTAGGGGGTCTTCTTTCCAAAATGGTGTCACGTTTGGAGGTTTCAATGTTTAGGCACATTAGGGGCTCTCCACATGCAACATGGCGTCCCAACTCAATTCCAGTCAATTTTGCATTGAAAAGTCAAACGGCGCTCCTTTCCTTACGAGCTCTGCCATGTGCCCAAACAGTGGTTTACCCCCACATATGGGGTATCAGCGTACTCAGGAAAAATTGTGCAACAACTCTTGGGGTCCATTTTCTCCTGTTATCCTTGGTAAAATAAAACAAATTGGAGCTGAAGTAAAGTTTTTGTGAAAAAAAGTTAAATGTTCATTTTTCTTTAAACATTCCAAAAATTCCTGTGAAACACCTGAAGGGTTAATAAACTTTTTGAATGTGGTATTGAGAATCTTGAGGGGTGTAGTTTTTAGAATGGTGTCACACTTGGGTATTTTCTATCATATAGACCCCTCAAAATGGCTTCAAATGTGATGTGGTCCCTAAAAAAAATGGTGTTGTAAAAATGAGAAATTGCTGGTCAACTTTTCACCCTTATAACTCTCTAACAAAAACAAATTTTGATTCCAAAATTGTGCTGTTGTAAAGTAAACATGTGGGAAATGTTACTTATTAAGTATTTTGTATGACATATCTCTGTGATTTAAGGGCATAAAAATTCAAATTTGGAAAATTGCAAAATTTTCTAAATTTTTTCCAAATTTCCATTTTTTCATAAATATACACAGGTAATATCAAAGAAATGTTACCACTATCATGAAGTACAATATGTCACTAGAAAACAATGTCAGAATCATCAGGATCCATTGAAGCGTTCCAGAGTTATAACCTCATAAAGGGACAGTGGTCAGAATTGTAAAAATTGGCCCGGTCATTAACATGCAAACCACCCTTGGGGGTAAAGGGGTTAAAGAGAGCCTGTAAGCACAAAATGAGTGTCCAAACTAAGTACAGCACCTTAAAACCTTCTTTATTTTAATATTTTAATGAGGTACTCGGTGCACCCTTGGCATGGCCAATTTGTTTGGTGCATCATCCCACCTATCTGCTCTACATGTATCTTCATCCTTTCTATTTTGATTGAACGCTTCGGCTCCTCTAAAGTTGCCCTGAACCACTTAGTCACTGTCATTTTGTGCTGACAGACTTCCTTTACAGGGAATCTGTCATCAAGTTTTTGCTACCTCATCTGAGAACAACATAATATAAGAAAAGAGACCCTGAATGCAGCGATGTATCACTTAGCTTACTGGGTGCAGCCGTTTTGACACAATCAGAATTTTTAGATGTATCATGTAGCAAAGCTCAGAACGCTAACTCGGCCTACACCACAGCTTTCTGTGTACTTTACTTATTGGCAGTGAGCTGCTCATAGTGGAGGAGGCGTGGTGGGAGCACTTGGAACAAGGGAGATAGTCTGGCCAGTGATAAACCCCTGGTGATAAAACATTCATTGTATGGAAACAGCAGCACACAGCCTAATTAGTGATAAATATGGAATCAGTGTCTCAGCTCCTACATCATTATGTCCTCCAAATACACAGCAAAAACATGCTGACAGATTCCGATTAAAGGGAACCTGTCATCTGATTTATGCTGCGCAATCCTCGAGTAGCATAAATCAGATCCTGGCTGTATGATTGTATCCGGGTACATATTTCTCTGAAATACTCAGATGTTTCAGGGAAGACATGGTTTAAAGATCCTGTCAGGGAGAATAGCAGGTGATGAGAATAGTCTATTTCTGCATAGCGAGGGATCGGTCAATCACCTCTAGCAGAGCTGGGAAAAGCCGGTCTGTGACTGCGCCAGACAAGTCTCGTCTCTAGCCAAATCTTCAAAGTATATTATCTCTTAAATGTTGGAAAATTTTGGAGAAAAATATACCCAGATGCAATCCTACAGCCAGGATCAGGGTTTGGGAATCAGGTGACAGGTTCCCTTTAAGTGCATAGAAAATACAAAGCAAACACAGTGCTTTCCAGCAATATGGGGTTAAAGATTTAAAAAACAAAGCACAATAGAGAAAATATCTTTTTTCCCCCTAAATTCCATGCAATGCACTCTCATTTCCATCGACTATGCTTTACAAAGACATATGGAAAACAAAACTGCCATTAACAGATTCCCACAAACAAGATGTGATCTAAAGTGATCAGACGACCAGAGAGATATTGTCAGGTCACTCTGGATCATGTAGTTCGTTAAGACTTGAGTTAGATTTTTCTCTTGTCCTCTTTGGAGTCATCAGAGGTTGCGGGGACATAAACAGCGGCTATGAACGGTTCTATGTTAGTATTCGGCAAGGATAGCCTGTTTCTCCATCAATCGTGAAAGGCAGCTTTAAAGTCACGCCACTATATGTATTGGTGAGATGCAGCCCTGGCAAGAAGTGGCATATTTGTTGTGAAGGAGCTGTGCGTTATCATACTATGAAATGAGCTCCTTGATGAAATACGACATTCTTTTCAGCTGCTGAGGAGAGAGATTACGCTCACTAAGGCAGTTATTTAGTGGCTATTTCTTATTTACTCTCTATCACGGCCTGTTGGAAGAGAGACAGTTGCCGGTACGGCAGTGATATGCTGCCGAGCACCTTTGGTATTTTAAAGTTTTATTATGTTTTCTCACAATCGTCCATTTGATGGATGACACTTACAAGCTCCCTTCTGAACGTCTTACTGAGAAGAAAGCGAGAGGAGAAAAAGGTCATTGTGGATTTGAGCCATTTTAACCTTTGCTGTCAGAAAGCGTGACACAGGCTCGCTACCTGTGATTGAGGCTACGATTGTGTCATTGGAGAAAAAGACCAAGGGATTTCCAATCGGTAGCCTCATCGCCCATCGAGGAACAAGGTATAAGTACGGAATTGTAACTAGAGCTCATATTAAAATAAGTTAGCTCAAAATGAAACTCTTGAAGGCAACGCAACCATGTGAGGTGGTGAAATAAATGGAACCAGGCACAGATCTTTCCTGCGTCCTTAAAAGTGATATCTGGGACTATATCATATTTTTACAAAGTGCTTAAGAACTAACAGGCTAGTTGTTAAATACCCGCCTGTTGTGTCCGGTGCCAAGCGGTCATAGACAGCTCCGTCGACGTCATGTCAACAGAGCAACAGCTTCTGCTCTTTCTCTCTATGTTGAGGGGGCATAACTGCTGACTTCATGCTGATTGACTGCTGGATCCCCGCTGCCTAACTGCAGGATGCCTGCTGTCGATCAGCATGACGCTGGCGAATACACCCATCCACAGAGCAGACCCGAAAAGAGGAATAGCTGCTCTGGTGACAATAAGCAGCTGAATCGCCGTCAGGAGCGATAAGTGACCACTCTGTGCTGGCACCAGGTAAAAAAAGCAGGTCGCTAGCAACTACCTACCTACCTGTTTCTTTTAGAGTCATAGTAAAATAAACTAAGAAATCCAGGACAACCTCTTTAACTTAGTTTACAGGTCTACTATTTTAGGCTGGGCCTACATGATGATTTTGCATGTAAAGAAGCTGCGGAGACACCATCACGTGTTTCTCGACGCAAGCAGTGAATAGCCAGGCCTTTCCCCGGGAAGGAACAACCACTGGAAGGGCAGCATCCTATGAAGGAAAGCCACCTATGCCAAGCATGGTATCCATCCACAGACAGCTGTTTCGGGGTTTTTGCCCCTCATCAGTGTGGAGTAGGAATCTGGCTATTAGGAGCAGTGCCTAGTAAAAAGGCTATAAAGGCACTGATGATTGGCCTCGGGGAGACCAAAACATCCAACACTGCGGAGACACCATCACGTGTTTCTCAATGCAGTGATTCCAGAACACTGCCCCCATCCCTTATGGGAAATATGCAGATGCATGTAAAGAAGCTGCGAAGACACCATCACGTGTTTCTCGACGCAAGCAGTGAATAGCCAGGCCTTTCACCGGGAAGGAACAACCACGGGAAAGACAGCATCCTATGAAGGAAAGCCACCTATGCCAAGCATGGTATCCATCCACAAGTCCATCCCGGGGAAAGGCCTGGCTATTCACTGCTTGCGTCGAGAAACACGTGATGTGTCTCCGCAGCTTCTTTACATGCATCTGCATATTTCCCATAAGGGATGGGGGCAGTGTTCTGGAATCACTGCATTGAGAAACACGTGATGGTGTCTCCGCGGTGTTGGATGTTTTGGTCTCCCCGAGGCCAATCATCTGTGCCTTTATAGCCTTTTTACTAGGCACTGCTCATTATAGCCAGATTCCTACTCCACACTGATGAGGGGCAAAAACCCCGAAACAGCTGTCTGTGGATGGATACCATGCTTGGCAAAGGTGGCTTTCCTTCATAGGATGCTGCCCTTCCCGTGGTTGTTCCTTCCCGGGGAAAGGCCTGGCTATTCACTGCTTGCGTCGAGAAACACGTGATGGTGTCTCCGCAGCTTCTTTACATGCATCTGCATATTTCCCATAAGGGATGGGGGCAGTGTTCTGGAATCACTGCGTTGAGAAACACGTGATGGTGTCTCCGCGGTGTTGGATGTTTTGGTCTCCCCGAGACCAATCATCTGTGCCTTTATATTACATGATGATTTTGGTCATGCCACAGGTCACAGACCAAAAATCACTGCATAATGCAAGTAAATAGGGTAGCACTGCAACCAGCATGGTATGTGACATGACAAGCTTGTCGCAATCACATACCTTGTGGGTCACAATGCAACAACCAGTCACTTGCAATAAGCTGTGACGTAGCAGCAACATACAGCGAATTTTGACCACACAACCAAAAGTGCAGTGCAGCACATGCCTTAGGGATTCATTCTTAATGTATCAGTAATGGTCGACACCAGTGTCGGACTGGGGTGCCAAAGGGCCCACCAGTAACATTGACTTTGGGACGGCCCACTTTTCACCAGCATACAAATATTACCCTCGTTCACAAATTAACCTATATAATAATAAACTAGCTAGTTTGGTTAATGAATGAGATGCTGCTTTTTCTGTACCGAGTGAATCAAGTGAATTATTGCCAAGTACTGCCCGTACAGGAGGATTGAGGGCCCACCGGGGATTGCCCTGTTACCCTATGGTGTCAAAGGAATCACTCAGTGGTGTCAAAGGAATCTGAAACAAGGCCGAAGTATAAATCTTAAGTGCCGCCTTTAGCATGTTACACCCTGGGATATTGAGGAGACCTTGATGTACAACCTACTATTGCAACTGTCTTCTTACATTTATTGGCAGGATCACATGTAGTAGTAGAATAAAGTTGGATGAGACATTTTTTTGGAGCTCCTAAAAAAAAGTCTAAAAAAACCTAATTTCTTATTGAGCATCAAGATATGAATGCAAAGATGATAATTCTACATTCCATTTTTAGAGAATGTAAAAATGTTTTTATCCAAACACCTGCAGCTAAAGGGAAAGATTCCTATAGCAGCATAATCGGAAAGTGATAATGTGGGCCAACAGATGGAGCTTCTCTCAATAATTGCTACTAAAAATACAGCGCAGCATAGGAAACATTAAAAACTCCATACTTTTGGCATTGAGTATTAAAGACTAGACATTTATAGAATGTCGCAAGGGATGCTATTTATATTGTATCCAGTGATGATATTAAAGCTATACAAGGAATGCATATGACAAAAATCAATTTTATAGGCCGAATATTAAAAATACCTGTTGAGATCCCATATTTTGCTGTTGTTATCCAGGGAACAAGAAGCCAGGAAATCTCCACACGTGTGCCAGGAGCAGCCCCAGACTGCGTGTGTATGTCCTTCCAATGTCAGGATACATTCTGACTTGGCAAAATCCCATATACGAACTGTTGAATCACCAGAACATGTTGCCAGCTTGGTGCCACTAAATGACAAACAAAGTAAAGGAGAAAAAGGTCAACATTTAGGACAGAATATGAGACGTATACGCTGACATCATGTGCACGTTTTCTATATCTGGCAAAATAATATATTCACCACTAGCGTTGAGCAGATCTGGCATTTTAATTTGCCAAATTGTTTGGATTTTCCCAAGAAATTTGACTCGCGGTGAAACGAATATTCCAAACCCCAGAACATAAGGAACATAATAAAAAAAACAACTTATACTCATCTTACCATTTACCTCTCTGGCCCTTCTGCTCCTGAACCCCACCAGTCTGGTTCTTGATGCATCTCATCACTACCACTTTAGCTGAAATCCTGGGTCTCTTCACACTAGGCCAGGGCTTGTGGCTTTTGCAAATGCACACAAAACATCATGGCACATATCAGGCCAATTTGACCATGTGCGCAGATGGGCAAATCTGTACCAGGCCTCATCTGAGGTGGAAGTTCCAGCCTAGTATGACGAATGACGAGGGCTGGTCAGTGACAGTAATAAGAAGATGCAATGAAGACCAGATGGGGATGTGGACAAGCAAACAGCCTGAAAAGGAGAGTGGTAAGGTGTGTATATGTGTTTTTGTTTAATTTTTAACCCAATGATAGTCCTTTATGGTTCACTAAAACGGTGGCCAGCAGACCAATGCTTTGCTAAATACGCATAGAAGCAAATTGCAAAAATAATCAGCATTTTAACGAATGCAAATTTTGGTAAAAGTTCAAGTGGAATCCAATTCCACGCTAAATTATTTTCTAATTTCTATTAACTATTCTTCTAAGCAAATAATAGAAATATCTCTCTATTATGCGGTTAAACCATCTAGTTTTCCAAGAGAATTTACTTGGAAGAAGTGCCATTACTGAGGCATGTTACTGTCACGGGGCTACAGCGACCGAGAGGTCCCAGAGAACCGCAGCGCTCTGCGCCTCATTCACACACGATGAACAGAAGCTCTTCTCCTGAATTCTGACCTGGCTGTCTTGTGCCAGCAGGGCAGGAGCTAAATCTTGTTGTTGAAGTTGCTGAGAGCTGGTCTCTCAGCTGAATTGGTTTTTGTAATCTCTGCTCCTATATAGACTCAGCTTTGACTACAACTGTTGTCAGTGATCAGTTCTGCTGCCTGGCTTGAAATGGGAAGGAGCGTGGAGTTAGGAGCTTGGAGGTTTGTTTTGGTTGCATGTTAAACCTGTTTTCCTTCCTAGTTTTTTCCCCCCTCTTCCCTTCTCTGTGTTTCCTCTGTGGTTGTGTGAGCATTTGGTGAGTTTGAGATTTTTGTTACTTTGTCTGAATACCATGTTTACTTGTCATATTAATACACTGGTGCAGTCCTCCTCCCTGGGGGGAGAGGGGGCCACTGATAGGGCCTGCACAGGAGATAGGGATACGCTAGCGGCTCAGGCCTCCTAACCATTATAGGTACCCCTGAGATAAGGGAAAGTCAGGGCCGCATTATAGGGACAGGTGCGGGTCCCAGTAAGCCATCCTGCCCCTTTATCGCCATAAACGGCGTGACAGTTACTGAAAGTTTTTTGGGCCAGTACTTACTTCAAGTCCTAGTACACTGTGTCTCCATATTGCTGATGTCTTTATTAACTCTTATCCATCAGCACAACTTATTTTCTATTCTGCTCACCCCTTAGTTATCTGCAACCTGAATTCTCTACTCTCTCTGAGAGCATAAATGTTTTACCCTCTCTCCATACTCTGCTTTTGCTTTGTTGTGCACAAACCGTTCCCTGCTGCTATCTCTACCACTGAGAGAAGGGGTAGAGCAGAAACTTGTCAAAACCAGAAACAAAGCTCTGATGGATTTGTGTCAGTATCTGAAGATCAGCCAGATCAATGACACAATTTGCATCAGCAAAATTCAGTGTAAAAGTCTACGTAACCTATAATGTATACTTTTTGAGGTGGGATCGGAGAGCCTGGAAGGCTGTTACGAATCCTTGTAAAGTACACCATCGGCCAGTAAACCATTAATCAAATGCTTCCATATTTAAAAAAATAGGTTACAAGTGTATACAGTTTTAACTACATGACACAAGATTATATCGATTTCGTACTATAACAAATTGTATAACACAGTTCAAGAAAGGTTAAGGACAGACACATCTGAATATACAGAAATACTTCCTATGCCAGATCTTACAAGATTCAGAACACAGAGTAATTTATGATACAGATTAGAAAATAAATTTAGTTTCATTCAAGTGCTAAAGGAAATCAAAATGGCAAAAGGGCAAAAGCACACCCTTGGTTAAAGGGGCTATCCAGTACTACAAATAATTTTTTTACTGTGGGTCTAAGAAATTACAGGCAATAAGTTGCTAACTACCTGCTGGTTCTGCATAGCACAGATCTCTGCCTGCGCAGAGTTGTTACTGACCGCTCCTGCTGGCGATCCTGCTGCTTACGCTGATGTCACATAGACAGAGCAGAAGCTTCTCTTCAGCTCTGTTCTGTTGATGGGGCATGACTGCCAATGCCTGCTGATTGACAGCCGGCTCCCCGCTACTAACTGTGGGAAGTCAGATGCCAATCAGCATGAGGCTGACAGTCACGCCCAATCAACACAGCAGCCTGGAAGACGAAAAGCTGCTCTGTTGACGTGGAGCAGGTGAATCGCCGGCAGGAGCGGTCAGTGACTTCTCTGAGCCGGCACTTGACAGAACTAGTTAGCAACCATCTGCTTGTTACTTTTTTTTAGCTCAAAGTTAAAAAAAATTAAGCTTGAGATAATCCCTTTAAGTTTGGAGGATTCTATTGGTTCATTTATTATTTTCAGATATTGTGAGATGCAGGGGATGAGAATTTAGTGTCAGTTATAAGAGAGTAACAACCAAAGGACAATAGGAAACAAAATATTTGGAGATGTCTGAAACCCTACAGTCCTGGTACAAGTTATTCTTCAATTATTCTTTCATATGCTTTTCTTTTAATTAATACTTGCTTTAAGCTAATACTATGAGATGAAAGAGCATATGAAGCAATGTAAAATAAAATGAAATGAAAGATAAAATTGCCTATCTTCTTGTTGCAAGCAAACTTAATTTCATATTCAACTATTGTTGCTTCTATTTGATGTGTTTTATTACAAAAAGAAACATTGATTCATTTCAGTTACAGAGCAGCAGATGGCCATGGAAGTCAAGCATCTCTGCAACATTTATTTTAGCTGTAATGTGATTGTTCTGCCTCATTCTTTTGGCAAAGCTGACCTGCCCATTAAACGCACAACAGCTCACATGCACATAGGCATCATCAAAGCCATCTAGTGCTCCTTGGTATAACAACAAGTCGCAACAATGAGGTTCCTTTCTCAAATTATTATGTTTTTGAAAAAATGTATTGTCAGCCATGATGATGATTGTGGCATTTTTTAAATTTCTACAATTGTCAGTGCCAATCAAATGCCAAATGCCATGAATTTATGAAAGATTTAACCGTGATATCATCAGCTTGTGAAAAGGTCGAAGTGATGTTCATATCTTAATAAATGACCTTATGTTGCTAGGGTATACCATCTGTTGATGACGGAGTCTAATCGCCATGAGCCCACAACATGTTTGGGGGTTGTTGTGTGTGTTGTGCCATGTGAAGGGTGAGAATCTGCCTCCGAGCCCAGATCCTGGTACCAGGGTATGGACTTTATGAGACAGGGGATCATCGGCCATGTACTACTGCCACCCACTTTGGATAACCTGCTGGATTAGAGGAACTATTCTAAGGACCACTGTCTCCAGAGTGGAACTGTTGGGCCCTTGGCCAACACTGACTTTGGAGGCCCACCTGCATACAAATATTATACTACCCTCGTTCACAAATTTACCTATATCTCAATATAATAATAAACTGGGTAGTTTGATTAATGAATGATGAGATGCTGCTTTTTTTTTATACAGAATCAATTGAATTATGCCAAGTACTGCCCATACAGTGGGGTTGGGGGCCCAGATCTGCACAGGGGCCCACCGGGGGATTCCCCTGTTACCCTATTGGCCAGTCCGGGCCTGAGTGTCTCATCTTCTTTGACATTGGATAACTGGGTGGCACCACCAGATTGGTTCCTGTTGCTGTATTATTGACTCTGGGGAATGATTTGTTGTTTGGCGGAATATTCTCAAAGTGACACAATAAAGTCACGGTGTATGAATACTTTTTCAAGGCACTGTAATTTGTTCTTCTAATATAGAACAAAAAAAAACAGAATTGCTAATGCTGATGTGAACCTAGCTTTAGTGATACCTGACTTGGAAATATTCAAGATGTCTAATAATTATCTTTTTTAAACCAGTTTTATAGTGTAGGATATGATATAAATACACACCTGTACTTTGTATCTCCCCCACCTCATTGTAGATTGTAAGCTCTCACGAGCAGGGTCGTCTTATTTTGCTTTAATTATTGTATTGTTAACGTTGTTACTTATGACTTTTGTGTTTCAAACTGTTAAACTGTAAAGCGCTGCGGAATATGTTGGCGCTATATAAATAAAGATTATTATTATTATTATTATTATGATGCGGATTAAGTCTCATGGGTCGATGCAGTGTGTCCATTCTGGTGCTAATCTTGACTTTTGGAGTATAAAGGGTATGAACACTTTTGTTATTGCAAGCTGGTTAGTCACTACGAAAAGTTAGCACTCCAGGAATCAATATTTGCAGATATTCCGTTCTTCTTGGAATGATCACATGAGACATATGTGTTAATAATAATAATGTGTGCAACCTGTAAAGTGCTGCGGAATATGTTAGCGCTATATGAAAAATAAAGATTATTATTAATAATAATACTAACACAAGTTAATTCAGCAGTTAAACGTGAGCTTCCTTTGTACTGGCATTAGCTGTTTAACATTCTGTCAAATGCTCCACAGTAGAAACGGTCTCTTTTTATCTCTTTTTAGTAACAGTCAATGCTGATAAAATGGCAATTTCCAGTCTGTTGCGAAGAAGTATCTTGCAGAATTTAAAATGTCATGAAGCAAATCTCTAATTTGGCCACAAAGAGATCCTCCCATTGTCAGCAAGATGTGGCAGTAATTTATGGGATACCTAATACTACTGTCTCAGAAACTCTCCGACATCTGTTCTTTGTGCATACTTGCAAGAATGAAAATCAGGTGTATGCAGCACGTCTACAAAAATATCTTTGTGTGTGCTAATACGTACACAGAACTGCAATATCTCTAGATGCTACAATAAACCGTCAGGTATCTGAACTTGCCCCTTATTACTGCTGTATCTGCTGCACTTTCATTGCAAACAATTAGTGATGAGAGAATATACTCGTTACTCGAGATTTCCCGAGAATAATCGGGGGTCCTTCGAGTATTTTTTAGTGCTCGGAGATTTAGTTTTTCTTGCCGCAGCTGAATGTTTTACATCTGTTAGCCGACATGTGGGGGTTGCCTGGTTGCTAGGGAATCCCCACATGTACTTATGCTGGCTAACAGATGTAAATCATTCAGCTGCGGCAAGAAAAACTAAATCTCCGAGCACTAAAAAAATACTCGGAGCACCCCCGATTATTCTCGGGAAATCTCGAGTAACGAGTATATTCGCTCATCACTACAAACGATGTGAGGTGACACAAGAGCAATTTTGTTGGGTAATTTCTGGGACTTGTGGTGGCATCCATACAGCTTGTGGTTTACTAATCTGGCACATTTCATCTAAATAACTTTTTGCTGTAAGCTTTTGGTGGAGCCACACTCTAGCTTTGTTACTATCCTGGCCTGCTGCTTATTATCTACCTTGCATACTCTATTCCAGGGGGTTTAGTTCCTGACTTCTGTAGCCGTCGGCAGACTGACGAAGGTCCATGATAGACCGAAACGTTTATACAAACTGCAAAATAAAATTTTCTGAACAAAAATCTATTAAGCTGAGTGCCAAGTTTTATTATTACTATGTGTGATTTGGGTAACCTACTTGAGCACCTTCACAGTAGTGCCACGGAATATTCTATATAGTTCCTGAAATTGGCTTGTTTTACTGTTTAACCAACTGCCTCACAATTCTGTTCTTGACACATTGACCTCATGGTAAAGACTCAACTGGATGACCTTTCTCTCTGCTAGCTGGCTCCACCGTCCAGCAGCCATGGTGCAGATGTAACACAGCGTCCCCTGCGAAAGTCAAGAGCCCTGTGAAAGTGTAAAGTCCAGGGTTCCCCTGAGACCTGGTGAATCAAGTGGCTTGTGCAAAGTCTATCTGTGGCAGCCCAATTAAGATCGGTTGTTCTACCATGAGCAGAGCTTCACTACATAGATCTATTTTTGTGGTATTTTAATAGTGTGCCGCCTGTCTGGTGTTAAATGGGTTTTTCTTGACTTTGATCCTTATCATTATCAAATTAATGAGGTTATAAATCCCAGCTCCACAACTGATTAGTCGGCTGAAGGAGCGCCAGCCTTCAAATATCTAACATCAACAAAGGGCAGCAGATCCAGGAGATAGGAGCGAAGCTCAGGATACCCGGAACATATGTGTAACAAGAAGTATTTCATAACATAAAGATGCACAACTCAATATTCCACCACAGGGATAATAAATAATATGTCAAATCACAGAAATAATAAACACTGATATTGTCACATCTCCACCAGAAATTGCTCCGGCAACTTCATGTTCTGTCACCATGTGCCACCATAGGTGCTGCGGGTGGCGCTGGTCACAGACTGATGTGACAGTACAAGCATGATAAACAATAGCGTTCCTTTATGTGCTAGAGTAGCACTCGGGTACTGTCAGGTCATCGGATTCAGGGGTAACTGCAAATTCTGCAACTGATACAGTTACTTTCTTCCCACTCTTGTTGGGCCTCCCAGTCCTACACCTTGCATCTAAACAAGTTACCGTATATATAAATTTGTTGGTTTTCTCCATCACAGTTACCGTATGTCTATAACTAGATTTTTATAACCCTGCACTGGGCAGCAGAAGTTTGGTATTACGTGTTCTTACATTTTGCAGCTAGAGTCGAGTCTGTGCTGATATCCTATTTATTTTATAATAGCCCCACTTATAAGACGTTCTAATAGAAATCATTGCCATAAGTGAATAGTTAAAAGCTGAATAGACCACAGGATATGTAGGATTTCTGTTAAAACGGCAGCAGTCGAAAAGAAGAACCTGAGGTTGGCAATTGTTAGGATCGTCGAAATAAGAATGCAAGATCATAACTATGTAACTAGAGAAAAAAAAGCCCTGGCAAGACACCGCACTGGGACTGTAAGGATTAATATTGCAAAGACAAGAACTACACATAGATCACATATTGCTCTCAACGGGCATGTTCCTTTATGCATGAAAAACATTAAATATGCAGGTAAAATGATACTTTTCTTCATCACTATTTCATATATTTGCTTCTATCACCGTTACTTTTCCATGTTCTCTTTGGCGTCTCCAGAGAAAAGCAATGTTGTTGTTTTTCCTTCACTAAAAGAATGGGGGGTGTGGACACATTTATGGCAACCATTTTTAGGAATTTTTCTCATCTACTGCATGTTTGTTTATAAAGATTCATTAAAAAATCCCCAGATATAAAGTAAACTTCTGTTGTGCAAAAAGCACTTCTATAAGCACACACATGCAATACAGAAAGAAACAATATGTCCATCTTTACAACCACATTTTGCATTTCTCCAATGCATGTAAAAATAAAAAAAATGGAAGCAACTTTGCAAATAATCTTCATTGAACACATCCTACTGTTTTGTGTCAATAGCCGCTATTCAAATCTTAGTTTCTTCACAATCGCAGTGAAGAAATACACATTGATACAGTGGCTGTTATAGACGGGGAGGACAGAAAAGTCAGTCCTTCTAAATACCGTTTACCTAATTATAACAATTTCCATACGATCTCCTTAAAAATTCCAGCAAAGATTTTCAAAAACTATTGCTGGCATTTATTGAGAACAGAAAGACAGTCTTTGTGATGTGATATGCGCACCCCTGGAGTGTTATGTAGCGATGCAACATGCATAGCCCTAGAGAGTTATGTAGTGACGCAACATGCACAGCCCCAGAGTGTTATGTAGTAATGCAACATGCACAGCCCTAGAGTGTTATGTAGTGATGCAACATGCGCAGCCCTAGAGTGTTATGTAGTGATGCAACATGCACAGCCCTAGAGTGTTATGTAGTGACGCAACATGCACAGCCCTAGAGTGTTATGTAGTGATGCAACATGCACAGCCCTAGAGTGTTATGTAGTGATGCAACATGCGCAGCCCTAGAGTGTTATGTAGTGATGCAACATGCGCAGCCCTAGAGTGTTATGTAGTAATGCAACATGCGCAGCCCTAGAGTGTTA
Source organism: Ranitomeya imitator (assembly GCF_032444005.1). Taxonomy (NCBI): domain Eukaryota; kingdom Metazoa; phylum Chordata; class Amphibia; order Anura; family Dendrobatidae; genus Ranitomeya; species Ranitomeya imitator. Next base: position 66,626,749 of record NC_091288.1, read on the forward strand.
TGTAGTAATGCAACATGCGCAGCCCTAGAGTGTTATGTAGTGATGCAACATGCACAGCCCTAGAGTGTTATGTAGTGATGCAACATGCACAGCCCTAGAGTGTTATGTAGTGATGCAACATGCACAGCCCCAGAGTGGTATGTAGTGATGCAACATGCGCAGCCCTAGAGTGGTATGTAGTGATGCAACATGCGCAGACCTAGAGTGTTATGTAGTAATGCAACATGCGCAGCCCTAGAGTGTTATGTAGTAATGCAACATGCGCAGCCCTAGAGTGTTATGTAGTGATGCAACATGCACAGCCCTAGAGTGTTATGTAGTGATGCAACATGCACAGCCCTAGAGTGTTATGTAGTGATGCAACATGCACAGCCCCAGAGTGGTATGTAGTGATGCAACATGCGCAGCCCTAGAGTGGTATGTAGTGATGCAACATGCACAGCCCTAGAGTGGTATGTAGCCTTAGGAAGTCAGATATCAAAGACTATGAGGCTGCCGTCACACTAGCAGTATTTGGTCAGTATTTTACATCAGTATTTGTAAGCCAAAACCAGGAGTGGAAAAAATAGAGGAAAAGTATAATAGAAACATGTCACCACTTCTGCATTTATCACCCACTCCTGGTTTTGGCTTACAAATACTGATGTAAAATACTGACCAAATACTGCTAGTGTGACGGCAGCCTTATACTGTATTGTGAGGAGCAGTCATACCATTAGTGCAACGTGTGCAGTTGCACAGGGGACCAGGATATTAGGAGGAATATTTTCACCTACAATGTAGGAGGCAATGTAGATTTTGATGCGCTACTGGACTGCTAAGGGCCCATTTACTTTTCTTGCACACGGGGCCTCTTCTGTCTGTGTCTGCCACTGCTGTATGTAGCAAAAACAGAAAAACTGACCAACATATCAAAACAGAATAAGACAAGTCTAAACAGGTGCAAGCCGTCTTGACTATTCAATATAACCAAGGAAAGACAGCTACACTCCGAAACGCTATAATATTTCAAACATTGAATATATGAAATTGGAACTGCATTACTGCTATAGAAAATATGTTAAAAAATTAATGTACTTACTACTTAGTGCACAAATTGAACATTTCATGAGAGCCCACCAGGCGCTTCAAGGCGTCCCTTTTGATAGAACCCTAACCTTATATGCATCTCCCGGACTGAAAGTCTACAAATCTAAAGGGCAGGCAGGGTCCAGCTCTAATTATAAACACCTTAGGGTGCTTTCACATTGCATTTCGCTATGTGATTGTGGTCCCGTCAAGGCTTACGTCCAAACCCCCCACGTAAAATGAGATGTTGACGTATGCACAGAGGGGGCAATGGACTATAATGGTGCCAAACACGTGCTCTGCCATATATGTTTTTTGGGGGTATTCGTCTACTTGAGGCAGACACTCAAACATAGTAGACTGCATCTGGGTGTCAGCCTCCAGTAGGTGTACTCACTCGAAAATGATGCACGGCAGAGCACACGTTAGCTCAGCCAGCACCATTATAGTCTAGGGCCCTGTAGGCGCATATGTTCAAATTCTGTTTTGCGGGAGAGTTCAGACTTATGCCCTGATGGGGCAACCGAGAGAGTAACTAAATGCAGTGTAAAAGCACCATTAGGATGATGGGAGGACAACAGGTTTTGGTATATGTTTAAAACTTAAGATGCTTACATAAAATAAGCAGATGTATTTCAATAGATTAAAACCACTAATTGGGTGATTCCTGAAGGTGTTTATGCCAGAGACACCTTAATAAGACGCTATATTGTGACCTTGTGGAAAATGGGTGGATCTTTTCTGGAAATGTCTAGACAGTCTTAAAATACACAAGATTTATGAAGTAGCAATAATTTGTTATGATAAATCTGGCACATATTAAGACTGTCTAGTCTAAGTTTGCCCTGCCTAAGCATTAAACTATAGTGATAAATATGCCCCCTTATGCTTATACTACTAGGTGCTTAAAAACACACATTTATTGTTCTTACCCTATGGATAAATCATTCAAGATCACCTGTTATGTCTTATGTGTTTTCTCTCTTTTTCTTAGATTTCCAGTAAAACATAACCTCACCCAACTTTGTTGTTTTAATTCTAGATACAATTATCACACAGCATTTAGGATTCAAGTTTTGTTGTCTGATGACTTTCAAGATCCGGAATTGTCCCTGTTATCTGTAATATGTAGAGAGTAAATGTGTTTTATATTTGTGTGATGCTGAGTCACTTCTCACGGAAAAGCCTCGAGGTGAGGAAGTCAAGAAGTACGAGGTCAAAAGCCAGGAGGGTATGTCAAAGACAAAAGGGATAAGGCAAACGGATAGTCAGAGGCAAAGTCAGAGGTCAGGTAACTAAGGTCAGAGTGCATTGAAGGAAAAAGGAGTAATACAAATGAGTTGTCGAAAGGAAATTCCAAGGTCCGTCAACAAACATCAGAAAACTAGAAAACAGAGCAAACACACAGAGCAAATCAACAACTGGCCTTGTTCTGATCATTGCCAGCCAGCAAAATAGCCAGATAATCATCCTGAATGGGTGACACCTGGAGGAAACCGCTCAGGCCTGATCAGATTGGAAAGCTAGGCTGTAACTCACAATACTGACAGCCTAGCATGTCCTTCATCCTATAGGGCAGCTGAGCAGCCACTCACATCCTTAGGACACAATGAGTGGTGGAGTCGTCACCATTTGAAACTTTGTTCTGATATTCTTATTACACCTATCAGCAAAGATTTCCTGTTTTTCTTTTACCAAAGAAAAACAAAATGAAACTCTAAAAGTTTCAAAACTCTGACCAAGTTTCTTTAGGGAATGTACAGTATTCTCCACATAAGTACATTGAAGTAAGCCGTGGTCAAGTAATTGTTTTAAAGATAGCCAGTAGAATGGATTAAAGTTCAGAGAAGCACAATCATCTAGAAATTGACGTTCCTTGAACCAATTAAGCAATTTAAAGCTCTGGAAAACCTTGCTGAGGTCAATGGAATGGACAGTTTTAATGAATATGCACTTAAAGGCTGCACATGGGTCTTATTTGTTAAATATCTCAGTAACAGGAGACATGATCTCAGCTATGTGACCCTCCAACTGCTGAGGATCAGTTTAATAAAGGTCATATCTGGAGGTGCATACAGCTTGTTACGCTATGTAGATACTGTCACACTATCCAATTACCTATGTGCTGCAGATGTTAGTCTGTAGTTTTTCTTAGAAATCTTTTCTTTCAGTATGCATATTAACAAAAGGCTAAAGTTCAGCAAGAAGCTGGTGGAAAATATACTCCTATACTGTGGAAGTATTCTAGTCTATCTCAATATTTAACAACCATACTTATGTATAGGATAAAGATGTATTGGATACTCAAAACAACAAACCACTCCGGATACTAAGCCAATGAAACCAACGAAAGGGTGTTAGTGAAGATTTATACAGGGTGATTCACTAGCCACTTTACCCAGAAAAAATGCTGGTAACAACTGATATAGCCAACTAGCATGGTAACAATAATTATTTCAGAAGTCTGTACCACTAGTCAAAAAGGACCTAAAGACCTATCATCAAAATACATAATAGCAACATGAAAACAGATGACACACGGTCAGACAAAATATCATACAAAAGTGTAAACTTTATTAATGTTTGTTTAAAACAAATGCATGGAAGGTGATATAGATAATGGCGCCACAGAGGAAAACGCTGCAAAGATAAGCAGGAGGCGCGTGCACAGGAATATCAGTCCACAAAAAATACCATAATCAGGTGCTCATGACATACAGGGGCATAATCCAGAAAAAAAATAAAATAAAATGTATAAAGCAACCGAAAAAATAAACAAAACAAACTAAATATAGCTATCTGTGGAATAATACATTTGGAGTGGGAAACCAAACTGCTGGCAGTAATCAGAAAAAATCACCAAAGACCTTGGTCATAAGAACACCAATAGATTAACAGTGTACTATGTAGAAATCCACATTAGGCATAAGGTCTACAATGTAAGAAATGAATGAGCCACCGCAGAATAGTACCCACCGCAAGAGGACTGGAGATCCTGGGAACGCGCCTCCGCCCCAACGCGCGTTTCAGTAGTAAAGGTCAGGGTGCATGCATAATGAATGAACTACGGGCTTAAGAAGGAAGCCTGTATGTCATGAGCACCTGACTATGGTATTTTTTGTGGACTGATATTCCTGTGCACGCGCCTCATGCTTATCTTTGCAGCGTTTTCCGCTGTGGCGCCATTATCTGTATCACTTTCCATGCATTTGTTCCAGAAAAAATGCTGTAACTTCTAAAAGAGACTGTCAACAGTACTGAAGTACGGACTGTACATGCCTTGGTTCATTGGAAACTGATGTTTTAAAGCAGGTATTGAAAATGTACAGTGTTCGCAACCAAACATGCCTGCATGTGCCATTCCATATTATTGAATGTATTCCGCTGTATATCTGGGGTGATGGCCTGAATTTCTTGCTGCAAAGTTGGTGGCTTGTTACTGTACACCCTACCTTTCAAATGGCGCCAAAGCATAAAATGCAGTGGTGTTAAATCAGGCGATCTTGGTGGCCACAGTCCCTTGGAGATTATTCTGTCATCAAAGAAGGCTTGATTACACGGTTTGGATGGCAGATTATTAGAAACTCACTTTGGCATCTCCTTAAGGACTCATTTTTTCCAATAAATTTTCACAATGAAAACACGATGCTCCAAACCATATCTGTACATTGTTAACAAATGAAGAAGGAATTTGGGAGGAGTAATATGCAAGCCACGCACAAACTACGGATGAGCAGAAAGGCGTTTAGCAAGTCTACCTGGTAGTGGAGATGATCGACGGGGCGACAAATCAGCAAGAACACTCGGCACGAGAATGTTTCTCATTGCTGAGGTTCATTGCACTCTCACTTCTCATGAACCAAAGTATGTACAGTACAGCCTAAATTTTGGTATGGCCGACCATCTCTTTTGGAAGTTACAGCAATTTTTCTGGGTTATGTAGAGAAGGAATAACCCTGTACATGACTCATAGCTAAATGTGTGTCTACACTAGAACATCACATCCATATGAATATTAAACTCAACATAGCAAATCATGTTATTATTATGGAGACTGTTGCTGATTTGCTACTCTCTGGAAAGAATTCCCACTAGATTTTGGCTCTGATTCACAGTTGATATTTTAATTTATCAAAGAAGTTCTGTATACAATTGGATTGAGTACATAGCTCTGCGCTACCCAATAATATACTTCCATTTCAAAGTTGGCACATTTATTTTATGACCCTTGCTTATACAGAGACTTTCCAATCATAAGCATCCAAAAAAACAAGGCACTGGGCAATATCCAAGGCTCAAACCTTCTGCTAAATGGAGAGGCTGTCCAGAATACAGCATAAAGCCAGAGACAGAATTCACATATCACTATCTTTATGGATTTCAAAGTTCACAAAGTATTTAAATCATGAAGCATGTTTTATAACTTTAGATAACTTTGCCTTTACTCCAGTGTCCACTCATTGGGTGTTTCTATTAAGTAAAAGTTGACTGATGTTTTTAAAAAATGTTTTGATGAATATTTGTTTTGCTTAAGCAGCCATAAACATTTCAGTTGATATTGGGAATTACAATTGTTTAAATTGGCTATACATGTTAAATTTTACTAAATAATTATTGGCTTATACAGAAATATATTTCATGGAACAATTGTTGGTGTATTGGTCAAAATTTTCAAATGTGACAGACTAGAGATGATCAAAACTTTTGAAATTCGAATTTGCCAGGATTTGCTAATTTTTCTCAAAAATTTGATTTGCGGTGAATACTTTTGTTCCAAATTGCAAGTACTCCAATTTAACTGAAAATATATATATATATATATACTCGTGTATAACACTCGGGTTTCTTAGACCTATATCCAACCCTGTTTGAGCTCTTTAAAGCAAACACAGACCTAGTAACAAATGACAATTGCTACTGTGTATCAAAAGACTTTTCATGTCTTTAAAAATTAAAAATGAACAGTCCAAAAATTATCCCTCTTAGTCATTTGTTATCAGGCAGACTCTTCTGTGCAGATCACTGATTCAAACTGTCAGTACTGCTATCAGAGGTAACATTATCCTGCTATGACTGAGACAAGCGATGTGCCATATATTCCATAACATCCTACGCATACCTACCTAATAATATGCTTGCAGGAGGCAAATTGTGGAATGTGTTTGGTGTTATGATCCGGTGACCTTGGAGCAGCATGAAAACTTTCACTGGAGTAAGTGGTAACTATACTGACCGCAAATCCTGATCTTAACACCGCAACTAGAAGAAGCCGTGGGATGTACCTAACAACCTAGACACCTCGTCACAGCCGGAGGACTAAATACCCCTATAGATGGAAATAGGAATACTATCTTGCCTCAGAGCAGAACCCCAAAGGATAGGCAGCCCCCCACAAATATTGGCTGTGAGTTGGAGAGGAAAGACACACACAGGCAGAAAAATAGGATTTAGCACAAGAGGCCACTCTAGCTAAAATAGGAAAGGATAGGACAGAGTTCTGTGTGGTCAGTATTAAATCCCTTCCAAAAATATCCCAAAAAATTCCTCCATCTAACTAAAGACGTGGAACGAATATCTGCAACTCCAGAGACAAATACACTCAGAGCAGGAATACAATCAAAAAACAAGCACACAGCTTGTGTGCCATGGAAAAAGAAACAGACACTTATCTTTGCTGAATTGGCAGCTAAGCAGGAGAAGCCAGACAGAGATCCAACACTTCCCAAGAAACATTGACAACTGGCAAGGACTAATGAGTCCTGCAAACCTAAATACCCCAGTCAGAATTGCAATTAGCAGATACACCTGTCCAGGACTGCAGCCCCGGGACAACTGCATTACCACCTACAGCCACCGGAGGGAGCCCAAAAGCAGAATTCACAACAGTTTGGTAGTACTATAGGCAAAATAAACGTCAGTAATGAGTACAAAATGCACATATGGTGACTCAAAATCAAATTAATCAAAATAGGAGAACTGTGAGTCAAAACTGGCCACAAGTTGGTCAACAAATTCCATAAATAGATATATATCCCTATGTCGGCGACTCATTGTGTATGTATGTATATATTTTAGCCTATTTTTCCCTTATTAGTGTAGTTTATATTTATTTTTGTTCAGTTTTTGTTATGTGCATGCATTACTCTGCATTTAACCATCTATATTGGGGACTTTGTGGCCCATCTGGTTTGTTTATATGCACGGGTCTCTTATAACTTTATTTGTATTTATTTAATAAATATAATTTTATTCACTTATCAGCAATTTTTTTGCTGTTATTTTTCACTTAATTTCACATTTAATCCCTTTAGATCTGTCTAATGTGGACAGAGAACTTAGAAGAGTACACTATCTTCTATGACTACATGCACACACACATTCATGCGATGTTTGTTTTATAAACTCACTCATGCACTTTACAAGCACTGCCACTTTATATATACATACGCTGGTACTCATAACTTGCTGGGTTCCGGCTCCCCCCTGGCGGCGGTCTCGGGTCGCGTGGTGTGGGCGTGGCGTCTGCCCGCTCACGTGACGTGAGCTTGTCGGCCGGGTGGGAGGCTTGGAGCGCAGTACAGGGCAAGTCCGGCGTTTCACGCTTGCGCACTTTTCTTTATTGTCCGATCATGTGATCGGAAGCACACACTATTTAAACCGGATATAGTTCCATATTAAACCACGCCCCCTGAAGAAGCGGTAACGATAGAACGCGAAACGCGCGTTGGGGAACATCACTCAGGAGCCGGACAGGACCCCTTTGGCACACATGGGTAATTTATCCACCTGAATTCCCTCTTTTGATTATAACTGACATATGTGATGATCTTTATTATGCGGGCACTGCAGGCAGATTGTTTCCAAGATCACCATATGTCTGAGGTAGTATAGCCCATGTATAGATAATACTTTGCTCTTAATGTCTTTTCATTATATGTACTGTCTTTTTATACTTATTTGGGCCCTGTCCTGTATACTTGAGTGACACGGATGTAACCTAGGATACAGTTGCTATGCACCTAATACTAGTGTTCACTATTTATTTGTATTTTTGTCTAAAATTTATTCAATAATAAACTTTATTTTTTGCTATATCTTGTGATTAGTTTGGTAGCACTACTGCCTGGGCGGTTGGTGCCAGTGGTATTGGTGGTGCTTCTACTGATGCTGCAAGCTCCCAAATTCATTGTTGAGGTATGTTTTTTTCTTTTAACCTTCCCCTTCCTTCGATACTTTTTTGTTTACAATACATTTTGTACAACACTATAATTAACTTTTAGACAATCTTTTCAACCCCAATTGTTCAACCCTTGCCAAAAAAAGGACATAATATGAAGACTAGGTAAATAGATACATGTACGAATAAAATGTGACAGCAGGCTGCAGTATATGTGTGGAGTGTAAGGTTATCAAATTGGACTAGAATTGACAAGCAAGGACACCATCTGATACTTATTTCAGTTTTTTTGTCTAAAACCTATTGTACTGTCTTGCTTCTGCTTTTCAATGCATTAAAAATTAAGAAAAAAAATGTGCAATTGTAATTCTAATGAAGCAGGACAGGTCAGATGCCAGCTACAATATATCAATCACACTGGCATTACTTCTAGCACATCTTCCCTACCAAATGAACCTTTGATTCATATGCAGACTAATACTCTGCTTCACTAATGCAGTAATTCAACGTATTACTGTCTGGAGTATTTTCCAATGTCAGTTTTCCAATCTTGTCTCTATTTCTGAGCTGTAAGCTCTTAAGTCTCTTACTCTTTTATATCATCATAAAATTGCAGCTGCATTTCTTGCTATAGCTTTTATATAGGCTATGATAGTGCCTCCTGGTTGGCTATCCTACATCGTGAGATGTAATAACTATGATGCATTATGGGGAAACTTGCATAGTCACAGCTGAGTTCATGTCAGCCTTCTGTGACTGATGCAATCTTCTCCAATGTGCAAGACAGTGGATGGCATTTTTTTGGCGATTTGTGCAAATCAAATCACACACTGTTTACATTCACTGGGGCCAACAAATTTAAAAAATTGTGACTCAAATTTATTGTTTCATTTCACCTGTCAATTATTCTTAAAATCAACCATTGTCATCATCTTCAGCCTAAGGCTGCCGTCACACTAGCAGTATTTGGTCAGTATTTTACATCAGTATTTGTAAGACAAAACCAAGAGTGGAACAATTAGAGGAAAAGTATAATAGAAACATATGCACCACTTCTGTATTTATCACCCACTCCTGGTTTTGGCTTACAAATACTGACATAAAATACTGACCAAATACTGCTAGTGTGACGGCAGCCTTATAGTTATGTAATACATGCCATCTTTACACCACAGCAGCCAACACTTGACATTATGCTAATTGGTTTAAGGCTATGGCATCTCTGCCAAATCTATAAAAAAAAATATTACTCCTGAAATTAGTTCCAGATAGTTTGAACCTGTATAGCTAGTGTTTCAAGCATAATTTAGTCTACAAATACTTTAGCACTAGTCAGACCTGTTCTTTTATCTCAGTTTGATTAATCATTTCACTTCACACAAAGAAGACAAAAATCACATGACTGGGACACATTTTTTAGTTCAATGACCATTGGACAATTAACCTTGATATCTTAGGTCAGGATATTCTCAAAGATCAAGGATAGCTGAAATAATCCAGTGCCGCATGGAGATCCCATAAAACAACATGGTTTATTCAAGATGTATTAAACAGTTCATATACAAAGCAGAGACCATCAGCCCAAATGCATTTTGGTAGAACATTTTTCTCAAAATCAGAAACACAAGTACCGTATTTTCCGCTTTGTAAGACGCACTTTATTTCCCCCAAATTTGGGGGGGAAATGGGGGTGCGTCTTACAAAGCGGATATACCACTTACAGGCTGGGATGAGGGGGTGTCCGCCGCCGCTGCGGCCCGCCGCTGCTGCCGCCCGCCACCGCTGTCACCTCGCCCGCCACCACTGCTGCCCCGGGTGATGCTGGAAGCTCTGGTGCTGCGGGGGGCTCTGGCGACATTTTGTGAAAGACCAGAGCCCCCCGGCACTTCTTCCATGCATTCCGGTATGACTGACTCCGGGAAAATGGCCGCTGGAATCTCGGGAGATGAGATTTCAGCGCTGAGATCTCATCTCTCGAGATTCCGGCAGCACCGGAGCCCCCCTGCAGACCCCCTCATCCCAGCCTGCAGCAATGCTCCACTCTTGCCTCCAGCAACGACCCTGGGACCCTGATCCACCGCAGCCACAACCCCTGGTAAGTAATAAGATGCATGGATTATAAGACGCCCCACCAATTTATTAAAAAAAAGTTTTTTCCTATTTTTCTCCTCAAAATTTGAGGTGCGTCTTATAATCCGGAGCGTCTTACAAAGCGAAAAATACAGTATTTTTTCTTGTAAATACATATTTTTTGGATTTCACAACTGAGTTGTCTGCATTTACAAAACTTATGACCACATGCTCATGAACCACTGTGCTCAATGATTGTCTGCAGTGGTGTCACCACTAGGGTTGAGCGAAACGGGTCGAACATTTTCAAAAGTCGCCGACTTTTGGCTAAGTCGGGGTTTCATGAAACCCGATCCGACCCCTGTGCGGGGTCGGCCATGCGGTACGCGACTTTCGCGCCAAAGTCGCGTTTCAATGACGCGAAAAGCGCCATTTCTCAGCCAATGAAGGTAAACGCAGAGTGTGGGCAGCGTGATGACATAGGTCCTGGTCCCCACCATCTTAGAGAAGGGCATTGCAGTGATTGGCTTGCTGTCTGCGACGTCACAGGGGCTATAAAGAGGCGTTCCCGCCGACCGCCATCTTACTGCTGCTGATCTGAGCTTAGGGAGAGGTTGCTGCCGCTTTGTCAGAAGCAGGGATAGCGTTAGGCAGGGTCCATTAACCACAAAACCGCTTGTGCTGCAGCGATTTGCACTGTCCAACACCACCCTCGGTGTGCAGGGACAGTGGAAGTTTTTTTTTTTTTTTTTTTCCCCTCAGCGCTGTAGCTCATTGGGCTGCCCTAGAAGGCTCCCTGATAGCTGCATTGCTGTGTGTACGCCGCTGTGCAAACCAACTGCTTTTTTCAAAGCACAAATCCTCTTGTTCCTTCCTTTCTGCACAGCTATCTTTTTTGTTTGTCCACACTTTTTATTTCATTTGTGCATCAGTCCACTCCTTATTGCTGCCTGCCATACCTGGCTGAGATTACTGCAGGCAGGGAGATAGTAGCTGCCTGCCATACCTGGCTGAGATTACTGCAGGCAGGGAGATAGTAATTGTAGGACATTCCCTGTTTTTTTTTTTTTTTTTTTTTTGGTGGGAGATTAAGATTGGCAATTTGGCATTTCTGCTAGAGTGCCATCCCTGTGTGTGCCATCTCTCTCACATAGTGGGCCATAGAAAGCCTTTTCATTTTTCTGTATTTTTTTTTGTGGGGTGTATAAATTCTCCCTGATAAAAATACAGTGGGAGATTAATATTGGCCTTTGGGCTTGTGTGCCAGTCCTGAGTGTGCCATCTCTCTCACAAATAGTGGGCCATAGAAAGCCTATTTATTTTTTTTTTTGGTTTTATAAATTCTCCCTGAAAAAAAGGGAGATTAATATTGGCCTCTGGGCTTGTGTGCCAGTCCTGAGCGTGCCATCTGTGCCAGCCCTGAGCGTGCCATCTCTCTCACAAATAGTGGGCCATAGAAAGCCTATTTAATTTTTTTTTTTGTTTTATAAATTTTCCCTGAAAAAAGGGAGATTAATATTGGCCTCTGGGCTTGTGTGCCAGTTGTGAGCGTGCCATCTGTGCCAGTCCTGAGCGTGCCATCTCTCTCACAAATAGTGGGCCATAGAAAGCCTATTTAAATATTTTTTTGGTTTTATAAATTCTCCCAGAAAAAAAGGGAGATTAATATTGGCCTCTGGGCTTGTGTGCCAGTCCTGAGCGTGCCATCTGTGCCAGCCAGCCCTGAGCGTGCCATCTCTCTCACAAATAGTGGGCCATAGAAAGCCTATTTAATTTTTTTTTTTGTTTTATCAATTTTCCCTGAAAAAAGGGAGATTAATATTGGCCTCTGGGCTTGTGTGCCAGTTGTGAGCGTGCCATCTGTGCCAGTCCTGAGCGTGCCATCTCTCTCACAAATAGTGGGCCATAGAAAGCCTATTTAAATATTTTTTTGGTTTTATAAATTCTCCCAGAAAAAAAGGGAGATTAATATTGGCCTCTGGGCTTGTGTGCCAGTCCTGAGCGTGCCATCTGTGCCAGCCAGCCCTGAGCGTGCCATCTCTCTCACAAATAGTGGGCCATAGAAAGCCTATTTAATTTTTTTTTTTGTTTTATCAATTTTCCCTGAAAAAAGGGAGATTAATATTGGCCTCTGGGCTTGTGTGCCAGTTGTGAGCGTGCCATCTGTGCCAGTCCTGAGCGTGCCATCTCTCTCACAAATAGTGGGCCATAGAAAGCCTATTTAAATATTTTTTTGGTTTTATAAATTCTCCCAGAAAAAAAGGGAGATTAATATTGGCCTCTGGGCTTCTGTGCCAGTCCTGAGCGTGCCATCTGTGCCAGTCCTGAGCGTCCCATCTCTCTCACAAATAGTGGGCCATAGAAAGCCTATTTTATTTTTTTTTTGGGTTTTAGAAATTCTCCCTGAAAAAAGGGAGATTAATATTGGCCTCTGGGCTTGTGTGCCAGTTGTGAGCGTGCCATCTGTGCCAGTCCTGAGCGTGCCATCTCTCTCACAAATAGTGGGCCATAGAAAGCCTATTTAAATATTTTTTTGGTTTTATAAATTCTCCCAGAAAAAAAGGGAGATTAATATTGGCCTCTGGGCTTCTGTGCCAGTCCTGAGCGTGCCATCTGTGCCAGTCCTGAGCGTCCCATCTCTCTCACAAATAGTGGGCCATAGAAAGCCTATTTTATTTTTTTTTTGGGTTTCAGAAATTCTCCCTGGAAAAAAAAAGGGAGATTAATATTGCCCTTTGGGCTTGTGTGCCAGTACTAAGCGTTCCATCTCTCTCTCTCTCTCAGTCAGTGGGCCATAGAACGCATATTTTTGGTTTTATTTGTTTTCTAAATTCTCCCTGAAAAAATCATTTTATTTTATTTGGTTTCTAAATTCTTCCTGATAAAATCATATTTTTTTTATTATTTTTATTTCTAAAGTCTCCCTGAAAAAAAAAAAAAAAAAACAACCAAAAAAACAGTGGGAGATTAATATTGGCCTTTCTGCTTGTGTGCCAGTCTTGACTCCTGGGTGTGCCATCTCTCTCTCTCTCTCTCTCTCTCTCTCTCTCCAATTGTGGTCCATAGAAAGCCTATATTTTTTTTCCTTGATTTGGGTTCTAAAATCTACCAGAGAAAATAACTACATCAATCATTGGTAGAAAAATATTGGCCTCTGGGTTTGTGTGCCACTCCTGACTCCTGTGTGCGTCATCTCTCAGTCAGTGGGCCATAGAACGCCTATTTTTGGTTTTATTTGTTTTCTAAATTCTCCCTGAAAAAATCATTTTATTTTATTTGGTTTCTAAATTCTTCCTGATAAAATCATATTTTTTTTATTATTTTTTTTTCTAAAGTCTCCCTGAAAAAAAAAAAAAAAACAGTGGGAGATTAATATTGGCCTTTCTGCTTGTGTGCCAGTCTTGACTCCTGGGTGCGTCATCTCTCAGTCAGTGGGCCATAGAACGCCTATTTTTGGTTTTATTTGTTTTATAAATTCTCCCTGAAAAAATCATTTTATTTTATTTGGTTTCTAAATTCTTCCTGATAAAATCATATTTTTTTTATTATTTTTTTTTCTAAAGTCTCCCTGAAAAAAAAAAAAAAAAAAACAACCAAAAAAAACAGTGGGAGATTAATATTGGCCTTTCTGCTTGTGTGCCAGTCTTGACTCCTGGGTGCGTCATCTCTCAGTCAGTGGGCCATAGAACGCCTATTTTTGGTTTTATTTGTTTTATAAATTCTCCCTGAAAAAATCATTTTATTTTATTTGGTTTCTAAATTCTTCCTGATAAAATCATATTTTTTTTATTATTTTTTTTTCTAAAGTCTCCCTGAAAAAAAAAAAAAAAAAAACAACCAAAAAAAACAGTGGGAGATTAATATTGGCCTTTCTGCTTGTGTGCCAGTCTTGACTCCTGGGTGTGCCATCTCTCTCTCTCTCTCTCTCTCTCTCTCTCTCTCTCTCTCTCTCTCTCTCTCCAATTGTGGTCCATAGAAAGCCTATATTTTTTTTCCTTGATTTGGGTTCTAAAATCTACCAGAGAAAATAACTACATCAATCATTGGTAGAAAAATATTGGCCTCTGGGTTTGTGTGCCACTCCTGACTCCTGTGTGCGTCATCTCTCAGTCAGTGGGCCATAGAACGCCTATTTTTGTTTTTATTTGTTTTATAAATTCTCCCTGAAAAAATCATTTTATTTTATTTGGTTTCTAAATTCTTCCTGATAAAATCATATTTTTTTTATTATTTTTTTTTCTAAAGTCTCCCTGAAAAAAAAAAAAAAAAAAAAAAAAAACAGTGGGAGATTAATATTGGCCTTTCTGCTTGTGTGCCAGTCTTGACTCCTGGGTGTGCCATCTCTCTCTCTCTCTCTCTCCAATTGTGGTCCATAGAAAGCCTACATTTTTTTTCCTTGATTTGGGTTCCAAAATCTACCAGAGAAAATAACTCCATCAATCATTGGTAGAAAAATATTGGCCTCTGGGCTTGTGTGCCACTCCTGATTCCTGTGTGCGTCATCTCTCACTCAGTGGCCCATAGAAAGCATATAGTTTGTTACATTTGTTTTCTAAATTCTCCCTGCAAAAATCTATTTTTTTTTTTTTGGGGGGTTTCTAAAGTGTTCCTGAAAAAAATAAAAATAAAAAAAAAATAATAGTGTGACATTAATATTAACATTTGTGCTTCAGTGACAGTCCTGCGTGTGGGGCATCTCTCTAATTTGCAGCCACCAAAAAAAGAGTGTGTAACATTGGGCCTGATTTTCGCTGTGGTCTCACCAACCTGTAAAGGGGTAGCTAAATCATACTGAAGTTATAGCTCACCGTGTAAGTTGTGTGACTGCAACAAATAACGTTAGTTTGGTTACGTTTTTAAAACAATGAGGAAGTCTAGTGGAAGAGGTCGTGGCCGGGGGCGTTCATTGTCAGCTGGTAATGAGGGTAGTGGTAGTGGTGGAGCATCAGGTGGTCGTGGGGGAAAAAATATTGCACCTAAGTCTGGAGCTGTGGAGCCAGGTTCGTCGTCCGGCTACACAAGGCCTCGAACGCTCCCTTTTCTGGGATTAGGAAAACCGCTTTTAAAGCCGGAGCAGCAAGAGCAAGTTTTGGCTTATCTTGCTGACTCAGCCTCTAGCTCTTTTGCCTCATCTCGTGAAACTGGTAAAAGTAAAAGCAGCGCGTCGTTAGTGGATGTTCACGGTCAGGGACAAGTCACTTCCTTGTCCTCTTCAGCAAAAACAACAACAGAGAAGAATGCAGCAGGCGACACAACGGGTTACTCCATGGAGCTCTTTACACATACCGTCCCTGGCTTAGAAAGTGAAGCAGTTAACAGTCCATGCCCATTACAAATTGAATCTGACATGGAGTGCACTGACGCACAGCCACAGCCAGACTACTATGCTGGTCCTTTGACTCAGACCACAACATTGCCCTCGCAGGGTGCTGATCAAGAATCAGACCCTGATGAGACTATGTTGCCCCATCACGAACGCTATACCACCGAACGACACGGTGACACAGACGAAGTTGCGCAGGAGGTACAAGAAGAGTTATTAGATGACCCAGTTCTTGACCCCGATTGGCAGCCATTGGGGGAACAGGGTGCAGGCGGCAGCAGTTCTGAAGCAGAGGAGGAGGAGGGGCCGCAGCAGGCATCAACATCGCCACAGGTTCCATCTGCCGGGCCCGTATCTTGCCCAAAACGCGTGGCAAAGCCAAAACCTGGTGGAGGACAGCGTGGCCATCCGGTTAAAGCTCAGTCTGCAATGCCTGAAAAGGTATCCGATGCTAGAAAGAGTGCAGTCTGGCATTTTTTTAAACAACATCCAATTGATCAGCGCAAAGTCATCTGTCAAAAATGTTCTACTTCCTTAAGCAGAGGTCAGAATCTGAAAAGTCTCAATACTAGTTGCATGCATAGACATTTAACCACCATGCATTTGAAAGCTTGGACTAACTACCAAACGTCCCTTAAGGTTGTTGCACCCTCGGCCAATGAAGCTAGTCATCAACGCAACATCCCTTCCGGCAGTGTAGGACCACCATTTAGCGCACCACCTGCTGTATCTGTGCAGGTATCTTTGCCAGGCCAAAGCAGTCAGGGTCAGGGAATCACCAGTTTCGTAGTAGGAAACACTGCATCTAGGGCACCGGCGGCAACAATACCATCTCCCACCGTCTCTCAGTCTGCCATGTCCACCGGCACCCCCGCTAGTTCCACGATCTCCAGCTCTCCAGTCCAGCTCACCCTACATGAGACTATGGTTAGAAAAAGGAAATACTTAGCCTCGCATCCGCGTACACAGGGTTTGAACGCCCACATAGCTAGACTAATCTCGTTAGAGATGATGCCCTACCGGTTAGTTGAAAGCGAAGCTTTCAAAGACCTGATGGACTACGCTGTACCACGCTACGAGCTACCCAGTCGACACTTTTTTTCCAGAAAAGCCATCCCAGCCCTCCACCAGCATGTTAAAGAGCGCATCGTCCATGCACTCAGGCAATCTGTGAGCACAAAGGTGCACCTGACAACAGATGCATGGACCAGTAGGCATGGCCAGGGACGTTACGTGTCCATCACGGCACACTGGGTAAATGTGGTGGATTCAGGGTCCACAGGGGACAGCAAGTTTGGGACAGTTCTGCCTAGCCCACGGTCTAGTAAACAGTTGTCTGTAGCCGTTCGCACCCCCTCCTCCTCCTCCTCCTCGTCCTCCTGCAGAAGCAAGAGCTCGTCCACAGACCGCAGTCGCACAAACACTCCATCCGCACCTGCCACTGTTGCACACCAGGTCTCCCATTATGGGGCAGCTACTGGCATACGTCAGCAGGCTGTATTGGCTATGAAGTGTTTGGGCGACAATAGACACACCGCAGAAGTTCTGTCCGAGTTCTTGCAGCAAGAAACGCAGTCGTGGCTGGGCACTGTAGATCTTGAGGCAGGCAAGGTAGTGAGTGATAACGGAAGGAATTTCATGGCTGCCATCTCCCTTTCCCAACTGAAACACATTCCTTGCCTGGCTCACACCTTAAACCTGGTGGTGCAGTGCTTCCTGAAAAGTTATCCGGGGTTATCCGACCTGCTCCTCAAAGTGCGTGGACTTTGCGCACATATCCGCCGTTCGCCTGTACACTCCAGCCGTATGCAGACCTATCAGCGTTCTTTGAACCTTCCCCAGCATCGCCTAATCATAGACGTTGCAACAAGGTGGAACTCAACACTGCACATGCTTCAGAGACTGTGCGAACAGAGGCGGGCTGTTATGTTTTTGTGGGAGGATACACATACACGGGCAGGCAGTAGGATGGCAGACATGGAGTTGTCAGGTGTGCAGTGGTCGAAGATTCAAGACATGTGTCAAGTCCTTCAGTGTTTTGAGGAATGCACACGGCTGGTTAGTGCAGACAACGCCATAATAAGCATGAGCATCCCCCTAATGCGTCTGCTGATGCAAAGTTTGACGCACATAAAGGATCAGGCGTCTGCACCAGAGGAAGAGGAAAGCCTTGATGACAGTCAGCGATTGTCTGGTCAGGGCAGTGTACATGACGAGGTACCGGGCGAAGAGGAGGTGGAGGATGAGGAGGATGATGGGGATGAGTATATTTTTAATGAGGAAGCTTTCCCGGGGGCACGGGAAATTGGTGGCGTGGCAAGGCCGGGTTCTGGTTTTTTGAGGGACACAAGTGACGTAGATTTGCCTGCAACTGCCCCTCAACCAAGCACAACCGCAGATTTGACAACGGGAACTTTGGCCCACATGGCGGATTATGCCTTGCGTATCCTCAAAAGGGACACACGCATTACAAAAATGATGAACGATGACGATTACTGGTTGGCCTGCCTCCTTGATCCTCGCTATAAAGGCAAATTGCAAAATATTATGCCACATGAGAACTTGGAACTAATATTAGCAACAAAACAATCAACTCTTGTTGACCGTTTGCTTCTGGCATTCCCTGCACACAGCGCCCGTGATCGTTCTCACACGAGCTCCAGGGGCCAGCAGACCAGAGGTGTTAGAGGGGCAGAAATCAGAAGTGGCGTTGGACAGAGGGGTTTTCTGACCAGGTTGTGGAGTGATTTTTCTATGACCGCAGACAGGACAGGTACTGCAGCATCAATTCAAAGTGACAGGAGACAACATTTGTCCAGTATGGTTACAAACTATTTTTCATCCCTTATCGACGTTCTCCCTCAACCGTCATTCCCATTTGATTACTGGGCATCCAAATTAGACACCTGGCCAGAATTGGCAGAATATGCATTGCAGGAGCTTGCTTGCCCGGCAGCTAGTGTCCTATCAGAAAGAGTATTCAGTGCTGCAGGTTCAATACTAACAGAAAAAAGGACTCGTCTGGCTACCCAAAATGTAGATGATCTAACCTTCATTAAAATGAACCACAACTGGATTTCAAAATCTTTTGCCCCACCCTGCCTGGCTGACACCTAGCTTTCCTATGAAAAGGTCTTGCCTGTGGACTATTCTGAATGACTTTTCCAATCTCGTAATTTTCTTCACCTGATTGTCCAGCATACGACATGTTTCCACCTCACGAAATGGCCAAACTCCCCACACGGGGCCGTGCTATCGCCACTTTGCGCTTGGACCCTTGAGAGTGCTGTTTGTCTGAAGAGGTGGGTGTGGCCGCTTTTGGTCGACGGCACTGCCACTGGGTCCCTCATAGTACAATAAAGTGTCTCTGGCGGTGGTGGTGCGCACCCAACGTCAGACACACCGTTGTAATATGAGGGGCCCTGTGCCTGTACCGCCGGCCACAAGACAGTTCCCCCCCCCAGCTCAAACAGTGCTCTACCACTAGCAAAATTATCTCTCACAGCTTCACCAATGTGTAGTCTAGCCGCTGACATCCTTCAATGCCTGGCACTGACAATACCATTGTTTTGACATTTTTGTTATGTTAGGCCTTCGAAGCCTGTCTGCGGTCCCTTCTTTCTACAACTACTACACTGACCAGGCCACTGCTGGCCGTGTTACCCTGGAACCAATTTAAAAGTGCCTACAGCCAGCCCAAGTTTGTTATGTTAGGCCTTGGAAGCCTGTCTGCGGTCACTCCTTCCACTAGACTTCCACTGACCAGACCACTGCTGCCCGTGTACCCCTGGAACCAATTTAAAAGTGCCTACAGCCAGCCCAAGTTTGTTATGTTAGGCCTTGGAAGCCTGTCTGCGGTCACTCCTTCCACTAGACTTCCACTGACCAGACCACTGCTGCCCGTGTACCCCTGGAACCAATTTAAAAGTGCCTACAGCCAGCCCAAGTTTGTTATGTTAGGCCTTGGAAGCCTGTCTGCGGTCACTCCTTCCACTAGACTTCCACTGACCAGACCACTGCTGCCCGTGTACCCCTGGAACCAATTTAAAAGTGCCTACAGCCAGCCCAAGTTTGTTATGTTAGGCCTTCTAAGCCTGTCTGCGGTCCATTCTTTCAACTACTACTACACTGACCAGGTCACTGCTGCCCGTGTACCCCTGGAACCAATTTAAAATTGCCTACAGCCAGCCCAATTTTTTTATTTTAGGCCTTCGATGCCTGTCTGCGGTCCATTCTTTCAACTACTACTACACTGACCAGGTCACTGCTGTCCGTGTACCCCTGGAACCAATTTAAAATTGCCTACAGCCATGTGTTATTATTTTAGGCCTTCGATGCCTGTCTGCGGTCACTCCTTCCACTAGGCCTCCACTGACCACACCACTGCTGTCCGTGTACCCCTGGAACCAATTTAAAATTGCCTACAGCCAGCCCAATTTTTTTATTTTAGGCCTTCGATGCCTGTCTGCGGTCCATTCTTTCAACTACTACTACACTGACCAGGTCACTGCTGCCCGTGTACCCCTGGAACCAATTTAAAATTGCCTACAGCCATGTGTTATTATTTTAGGCCTTCGATGCCTGTCTGCGGTCACTCCTTCCACTAGGCCTCCACTGACCACACCACTGCTGTCCGTGTACCCCTGGAACCAATTTAAAATTGCCTACAGCCATGTGTTATTATTTTAGGCCTTCGATGCCTGTCTGCGGTCACTCCTTCCACTAGGCCTCCACTGACCACACCACTGCTGCCCGTGTACCCCTGGAACCAATTTAAAATTGCCTACAGCCAGCCCAATTTTTTTATTTTAGGCCTTCGATGCCTGTCTGCGGTCCATTCTTTCAACTACTACTACACTGACCAGGTCACTGCTGCCCGTGTACCCCTGGAACCAATTTAAAATTGCCTACAGCCATGTGTTATTATTTTAGGCCTTCGATGCCTGTCTGCGGTCACTCCTTCCACTAGGCCTCCACTGACCACACCACTGCTGTCCGTGTACCCCTGGAACCAATTTAAAATTGCCTACAGCCATGTGTTATTATTTTAGGCCTTCGATGCCTGTCTGCAGTCACTCCTTCCACTAGGCCTCCACTGACCACACCACTGCTGTCCGTGTACCCCTGGAACCAATTTAAAATTGCCTACAGCCATGTGTTATTATTTTAGGCCTTCGATGCCTGTCTGCGGTCACTCCTTCCACTAGGCCTCCACTGACCACACCACTGCTGTCCGTGTACCCCTGGAACCAATTTAAAATTGCCTACAGCCAGCCCAATTTTTTTATTTTAGGCCTTCGATGCCTGTCTGCGGTCCATTCTTTCAACTACTACTACACTGACCAGGTCACTGCTGCCCGTGTACCCCTGGAACCAATTTAAAATTGCCTACAGCCATGTGTTATTATTTTAGGCATTCGATGCCTGTCTGCGGTCCATTTTTTCAACTACTACTACACTGACCAGGTCACTGCTGCCCGTGTACCCCTGGAACCAATTTAAAATTGCCTACAGCCATGTGTTATTATTTTAGGCCTTCGATGCCTGTCTGCGGTCACTCCTTCCACTAGGCCTCCACTGACCACACCACTGCTGTCCGTGTACCCCTGGAACCAATTTAAAATTGCCTACAGCCATGTGTTATTATTTTAGGCCTTCGATGCCTGTCTGCGGTCACTCCTTCCACTAGGCCTCCACTG
The DNA here is from genome assembly GCF_032444005.1 of Ranitomeya imitator. Classification (NCBI taxonomy): domain Eukaryota; kingdom Metazoa; phylum Chordata; class Amphibia; order Anura; family Dendrobatidae; genus Ranitomeya; species Ranitomeya imitator. The sequence goes on from NC_091288.1 coordinate 66,648,086, forward strand.
ACCACACCACTGCTGCCCGTGTACCCCTGGAACCAATTTAAAATTGCCTACAGCCAGCCCAATTTTTTTATTTTAGGCCTTCGATGCCTGTCTGCGGTCCATTCTTTCAACTACTACTACACTGACCAGGTCACTGCTGCCCGTGTACCCCTGGAACCAATTTAAAATTGCCTACAGCCATGTGTTATTATTTTAGGCATTCGATGCCTGTCTGCGGTCCATTTTTTCAACTACTACTACACTGACCAGGTCACTGCTGTCCGTGTACCCCTGTAACCAATTTAAAATTGCCTACAGCCATGTGTTATTATTTTAGGCATTCGATGCCTGTCTGCGGTCCATTTTTTCAACTACTACTACACTGACCAGGTCACTGCTGCCCGTGTACCCCTGGAACCAATTTAAAATTGCCTACAGCCATGTGTTATTATTTTAGGCCTTCGATGCCTGTCTGCGGTCACTCCTTCCACTAGGCCTCCACTGACCACACCACTGCTGCCCGTGTACCCCTGGAACCAATTTAAAATTGCCTACAGCCAGCCCAATTTTTTTATTTTAGGCCTTCGATGCCTGTCTGCGGTCCATTCTTTCAACTACTACTACACTGACCAGGTCACTGCTGCCCGTGTACCCCTGGAACCAATTTAAAATTGCCTACAGCCATGTGTTATTATTTTAGGCCTTCGATGCCTGTCTGCGGTCACTCCTTCCACTAGGCCTCCACTGACCACACCACTGCTGCCCGTGTACCCCTGGAACCAATTTAAAATTGCCTACAGCCAGCCCAATTTTTTTATTTTAGGCCTTCGATGCCTGTCTGCGGTCCATTCTTTCAACTACTACTACACTGACCAGGTCACTGCTGCCCGTGTACCCCTGGAACCAATTTAAAATTGCCTACAGCCATGTGTTATTATTTTAGGCCTTCGATGCCTGTCTGCGGTCACTCCTTCCACTAGGCCTCCACTGACCACACCACTGCTGTCCGTGTACCCCTGGAACCAATTTAAAATTGCCTACAGCCATGTGTTATTATTTTAGGCCTTCGATGCCTGTCTGCGGTCACTCCTTCCACTAGGCCTCCACTGACCACACCACTGCTGTCCGTGTACCCCTGGAACCAATTTAAAATTGCCTACAGCCATGTGTTATTATTTTAGGCCTTCGATGCCTGTCTGCGGTCACTCCTTCCACTAGGCCTCCACTGACCACACCACTGCTGTCCGTGTACCCCTGGAACCAATTTAAAATTGCCTACAGCCAGCCCAATTTTTTTATTTTAGGCCTTCGATGCCTGTCTGCGGTCCATTCTTTCAACTACTACTACACTGACCAGGTCACTGCTGCCCGTGTACCCCTGGAACCAATTTAAAATTGCCTACAGCCATGTGTTATTATTTTAGGCATTCGATGCCTGTCTGCGGTCCATTTTTTCAACTACTACTACACTGACCAGGTCACTGCTGCCCGTGTACCCCTGGAACCAATTTAAAATTGCCTACAGCCATGTGTTATTATTTTAGGCCTTCGATGCCTGTCTGCGGTCACTCCTTCCACTAGGCCTCCACTGACCACACCACTGCTGTCCGTGTACCCCTGGAACCAATTTAAAATTGCCTACAGCCATGTGTTATTATTTTAGGCCTTCGATGCCTGTCTGCGGTCACTCCTTCCACTAGGCCTCCACTGACCACACCACTGCTGCCCGTGTACCCCTGGAACCAATTTAAAATTGCCTACAGCCAGCCCAATTTTTTTATTTTAGGCCTTCGATGCCTGTCTGCGGTCCATTCTTTCAACTACTACTACACTGACCAGGTCACTGCTGCCCGTGTACCCCTGGAACCAATTTAAAATTGCCTACAGCCATGTGTTATTATTTTAGGCCTTCGATGCCTGTCTGCGGTCACTCCTTCCACTAGGCCTCCACTGACCACACCACTGCTGCCCGTGTACCCCTGGAACCAATTTAAAATTGCCTACAGCCAGCCCAATTTTTTTATTTTAGGCCTTCGATGCCTGTCTGCGGTCCATTCTTTCAACTACTACTACACTGACCAGGTCACTGCTGCCCGTGTACCCCTGGAACCAATTTAAAATTGCCTACAGCCATGTGTTATTATTTTAGGCCTTCGATGCCTGTCTGCGGTCACTCCTTCCACTAGGCCTCCACTGACCACACCACTGCTGTCCGTGTACCCCTGGAACCAATTTAAAATTGCCTACAGCCATGTGTTATTATTTTAGGCCTTCGATGCCTGTCTGCGGTCACTCCTTCCACTAGGCCTCCACTGACCACACCACTGCTGCCCGTGTACCCCTGGAACCAATTTAAAATTGCCTACAGCCAGCCCAATTTTTTTATTTTAGGCCTTCGATGCCTGTCTGCGGTCCATTCTTTCAACTACTACTACACTGACCAGGTCACTGCTGCCCGTGTACCCCTGGAACCAATTTAAAATTGCCTACAGCCATGTGTTATTATTTTAGGCCTTCGATGCCTGTCTGCGGTCACTCCTTCCACTAGGCCTCCACTGACCACACCACTGCTGCCCGTGTACCCCTGGAACCAATTTAAAATTGCCTACAGCCAGCCCAATTTTTTTATTTTAGGCCTTCGATGCCTGTCTGCGGTCCATTCTTTCAACTACTACTACACTGACCAGGTCACTGCTGCCCGTGTACCCCTGGAACCAATTTAAAATTGCCTACAGCCATGTGTTATTATTTTAGGCCTTCGATGCCTGTCTGCGGTCACTCCTTCCACTAGGCCTCCACTGACCACACCACTGCTGTCCGTGTACCCCTGGAACCAATTTAAAATTGCCTACAGCCATGTGTTATTATTTTAGGCCTTCGATGCCTGTCTGCGGTCACTCCTTCCACTAGGCCTCCACTGACCACACCACTGCTGTCCGTGTACCCCTGGAACCAATTTAAAATTGCCTACAGCCATGTGTTATTATTTTAGGCCTTCGATGCCTGTCTGCGGTCACTCCTTCCACTAGGCCTCCACTGACCACACCACTGCTGTCCGTGTACCCCTGGAACCAATTTAAAATTGCCTACAGCCATGTGTTATTATTTTAGGCCTTCGATGCCTGTCTGCGGTCACTCCTTCCACTAGGCCTCCACTGACCACACCACTGCTGCCCGTGTACCCCTGGAACCAATTTAAAATTGCCTACAGCCAGCCCAATTTTTTTATTTTAGGCCTTCGATGCCTGTCTGCGGTCCATTCTTTCAACTACTACTACACTGACCAGGTCACTGCTGCCCGTGTACCCCTGGAACCAATTTAAAATTGCCTACAGCCATGTGTTATTATTTTAGGCCTTCGATGCCTGTCTGCGGTCACTCCTTCCACTAGGCCTCCACTGACCACACCACTGCTGTCCGTGTACCCCTGGAACCAATTTAAAATTGCCTACAGCCATGTGTTATTATTTTAGGCCTTCGATGCCTGTCTGCGGTCCATTCTTTCAACTACTACTACACTGACCAGGGCACTGCTGGCCGTGTACCCCTGGAACCAACATCAGAAAATATAAAAATAAGTATTTTGCTTATAAAAAAGAAAATACTGGTGAGATATCAAATGCAGACATTTTAACATTAAAAACAAACACACAACTCTAATCTGGTACAGTACTAAAAATGGCCACCAGCTACAATTACTTTCTCCTGCAAGTAGTTAACTGAAAGTTTTTTTAAATTGAAAACACACATATGGCATCCACCGAGTGTTGTCCTGTCGCGTCTTCTTTATATTATTGCCGAGAAGATGCAAAATAATGAAAATAATAAAATCATTAATTACCAAAATAATAGAGAAAGTCAACACCACATTGCAAATAAACATTCATTCCAAATAAAGAAGCAGGGCGCGTCCGAGGGTGAGTATATACCTAATAAGAATATAATCACCCTCGGACGCGCAATGCTTATTTCCAACAGCCTTCCTTCCTAAGAATCAGCCCTTCCGTCGTGTAGAGAGACGTTGTGTTACACTCCAAGGTGTTCCCCAGGTTGCCTTTCCTGAGCTTCGATCTTCCGGCTCTCGTTTAGTAGTTCTTGGAAACTACTCTGCATTAGGCCTTCAAATTGGGTATGGGGTGTAGAGAGATGGTGTGTTCCACTCCAAGGTGTTCCCCAGGTTGCCTTTCCTGAGCTTCGATCTTCCGGCTCTCGTTTAGTAGTTGTTGGAAACTACGCTGCATTAGGCCTTCAAATTGGGTATGGGGTGTAGCGAGAGGGTGTGTTACACTCCAAGGTGTTCCCCAGGTTGCCTTTCCTGAGCTTCGATCTTCCGGCTCTCGTTTAGTAGTTCTTGGAAACTACACTGCATTAGGCCTTCAAATTGGGTATGGGGTGTAGAGAGAGGGTGTGTTACACTCCAAGGTGTTCCCCAGGTTGCCTTTCCTGAGCTTCGATATTCCGGCTCTCGTTTAGTAGTTGTCGGAAACTACGCTGCATTAGGCCTACAAATTGGGTATGGGGCGTAGAGAGAGGGTGTGTTACACTCCAAGGTGTTCCCCAGGTTGCCTTTCCTGAGCTTCGATATTCCGGCTCTCGTTTAGTAGTTGTCGGAAACTACGCTGCATTAGGCCTACAAATTGGGTATGGGGTGTAGAGAGAGGGTGTGTTACACTCCAAGGTGTTCCCCAGGTTGCCTTTCCTGAGCTTCGATCTTCATGCTCTCGTTTAGTAGTTGTCGGAAACTACGCTGCATTAGGCCTACAAATTGGGTATGGGGTGTAGAGAGAGGGTTTGTTACACTCCAAGGTGTTCCCCAGGTTGCCTTTCCTGAGCTTCGATCTTCCGGCTCTCGTTTAGTAGTTGTTGGAAACTACGCTGCATTAGGCCTTCAAATTGGGTATGGGGTGTAGCGAGAGGGTGTGTTACACTCCAAGGTGTTCCCCAGGTTGCCTTTCCTGAGCTTCGATCTTCCGGCTCTCGTTTAGTAGTTCTTGGAAACTACACTGCATTAGGCCTTCAAATTGGGTATGGGGTGTAGAGAGAGGGTGTGTTACACTCTAAGGTGTTCCCCAGGTTTCCTTGCCATTGCTTCGGTCTTCCGACTCTCGTTTAGTAGTTGTAGAAAAGTACACTGCATTAGGCCATACAAAATGGGTATGGGGTGGAGAGAGATGGTGTGTTACACTCCAAGGTGTTCCCCAGGTTGCCTTTCCTGAGCTTCTATCTTCAGGCTCTCATTAAATTGTGGTTAAATGGAACAACTGCATTTGGCGTACTAGTTGGTTTGGGGCCTACTATCGGTGTCTGCCACTCCTTGCTGTTCTCCTCCACTGAACAAAGCTGTGCCGCCTGTTTACTACGGTTGCCAATTTTGAACTGCATTTCGACTACTTACTGATTTGGCCCTACTCTCTGTGTCAGCCTCTCATTCCAGTTGTCCTCCACTGCAATGCCCCCTGGTTATTCCTGTGTTACCAATTTTGAACTGCATTTAGCCCACTTTCTTCTTTGGGCCTATATCTGTGTTTCCACTTCATCGTGCCCATTGCCCAGCCAGTGATAGATGAGTCTGCTGGTACATTGACCCATAACGCAACATTCCCCGTGCACGCTACACAACAACATTGTGACCCTGCTGAAAGTCAGGTTGCTCTTCCCGCATACCATACCACCTTACACGGGGACAAAGAGGAAGGTGCAGATGAAAGTGCAGGTTCCTTCATCAGGTGGGGGGAGGAATACTAGTTGGCGACGTCACTGGCACAGGGCCTCTCATAGTACGCAAAAGTGTTGCTGCCGGTGGGAGGCGCCCCCGCCGTGCAAACACACCGCTGTACTTTGAGGGGCCCTGTGCCAGTGCCAATGCCAACGAGTGGGCCCCCCCTGCTTGCTCAGGTTCACAGCACTTGCAAAGTTGAAATACTTACCTCTCCCTGCTCCACTGCCGTGACGTGGTCCAGATTTCCTGGGCCCACTAATTACTTGAACCAGCCCTACCCCCCACAACTTTAGCCAAATGACCCCCAATTTCAAATGCCTTCCAATTATTATAAGGTAAATTACGCTTGACAAGCTTCATTAAGAAGAATGGATGGTTTTGACATTAAAATGGCCACTCTAGGTGTTTTCCTGGCCCCCACTCACTGCCGACTATGCTGCCCCATTGACTTGCATTGGGTTTCGTGTTTCGGTCGATCCCGACTTTACGTCATAATCGGCCGATTTCACTCGACCCGACTTTGGACATAGTCGGGTTTCGCAAAACCCGGCTCGACTCTAAAAAGGTCAAGGTCGCTCAACTCTAGTCACCACTGTGGACGAACTACAAAGACTGGGGAAGTGGAGGAGAAACATTGCATGACCTGGGGAGAATATGTAAAACTCATTTTGATTTTGTTTTACACCTAACTAATCCTATTTGGTGAAAGAGGACAACCACTTTAGGACTCTAGAGTACCAATCCATGAAAGAACTGCAATTAAAATTCCAGAAAATCTACCAGTTATATATGAAAAATCCCCCACAGGTAAAGAACACATTTTGTTTTTTCTTGTTGTCTGGCTGATGTAGTCCTTGTCTAACTAACCTGAATTAAAATAATTATAATGTACTTTGCATTTGCAAAGCAGCTTAATAATTGCATAATGCTTGCTCCTTTTGGCCTTCAGCATGCCGGCTATTAACTATTCAAGCAATCACTAGGTAACAGCAGAACTCATGAGATTGAATCATCCAGCCGGTATCCATATTCATGATGGCGTCAATCATTATGAGCGAGGAGGCGCCAAATTAATAGAAAATTCTGCAACAACACAAGCAAATAAACAATCTTCCTATGCCATCTGTGGGTAATTAGTTAGCAGCAAGCTATCTCTTCTCTGGAGTTAGCATTATGGATCTTTTTTTTCCCCTTAATTTATGTAAATTTCCACAATTTTTAGGCAAAACCAATTATAGAAACTGTTCCTTTTTTAATGAAAAGTAAACTTTGTTTACAGTTCAGTGAACAGAATTCCTTTTATCATGAAACAGTTGGTTGCTCTTGAGGGGAGGATCACGCTTTTTTTTTTCTCACGGTTATAGGTAATCTTTTAATGTGTGCAATAAAGGAAGGATTGGCCTTGTGCCGTTCCTAAAACTCTATCTTCTCAACTGTTAAATAGGATTTCAAGCCTGTCAGCAAAGCTTGCTTTATTGATAATTGTCTAGGTTCCCATTATCCACCTTTTACTGAAGAAAGAGCAAACCTGGCTTAGTGGTGTTTAATGCTTACAAATAAAGCAGGAGACAAATCCCAAACGCCTGATTCATTTGCTGTATTTACGTAAATCATGCAATCAATTTTCAAAAGGAATGCACAAACTAATCTGGTTATGTTGTGGTAGAAAACATAAGTTACTGCATAGGTAATATATGAGTAGAATTACAACTATTAACCCCTTCACGACATGCGCCGTACTAGTACTGCGCATGCCATGAATCCCCCTTTGATGTGGGCTCCGGCGGTGAGCCCACATCAAAGTCGCGACATGTCAGCTGTTTTGTACAGCTGACATGTGCGCGCAATAGCGGCGGGTGAAATCGCTATTCACCCACCGCTATTAACCTGTTAAATGCCGCTGTCAAACACAGACAGCGGCATTTAACTACCGCATCCGGCCGGGCGGCCGGATATGACGTCATCGCCGACCCCGTCACATGATCGGAGGTCGGCGATGCATCAGGAAGGTAACCATAGAGGTCCTTGAGACCTCTATGGTTACTGATGCCGGCCTGCTGTGAGTGCCCCCCTGTGGTCGGCGCTCACAGCACACCTGCATTTCAGCTACATAGCAGCGATCTGATAATCGCTGCTATGTAGCAGAGCCGATCAGGCTATGCCAGCTTCTAGCCTCCCATGGAGGCTATTGAAGCATGGCACAAGTAAAAAAAAAATGTTTTTAAAAATATGAAAAAAATATAAAAAATATAAAAGTTTAAATCACCCCCCTTTCGCCCCATCCTAAATAAAACAATAAAAAAAAAATCAAACATACACATATTTGGTATCGCCGTGTTCAGAATCGCCCGATCTATCAATTAAAAAAAAGCATTAACCTGATCGCTAAATGGCGTAGCGAGAAAAAAATCCGAAACGCCAGAATTACGTTTTTTTGGTCGCCGCGACATTGCATTAAAATGCAATAACGGGCGATCAAAAGAACGTATCTGCGCAAAAATGGTATCATTAAAAATATCAGCTCGGCACGCAAAAAATAAGCCCTCACCCGACCCCAGATCACGAAAAATGGAGACGCTACGGGTATCGGAAAATGGCACTTTTTTTTTTTTTTTAGCAAAGTTTGGAATTTTTTTTCACCACTTAGATAAAAAATAACCTAGTCATGTTAGGTGTCTATGAACTCGTAATGACCTAGAGAATCATAATGGCAGGTTAGTTTTAGCATTTAGTGAACCTAGCAAAAAAGTCAAACAAAAAACAAGTGTGGGATTGCACTTTTTTTGCAATTTCACCGCACTTGGAAATTTTTTCCCGTTTTCTAGTAAAAGACATGGTAAAACCAATGGTGTCTTTCAAACGTACAACTTGTCCCGCAAAAAATAAGCCCTCACATGACCATATTGACGGAAAAATAAAAAAGTTATGGCTCATGGAAGGAGGGAAGTGAAAAACGAAAACGCAAAAATGAAAAAGGGCCACGACTTGAAGGGGTTAAAGCTAACAAGGAATTTCCAGTTTTATCACAAAGGTTAACAACTGAAAAACTGGCAACACACGCAAGAAAAAAATTGGCAAAGCTTCCTATGGGTAATGTGGAGACTGCTTCCTGACCGGAGAAATCAAACACGTTGGATTTCCTTGTTCTTGCGTTAGATATACTGCTGCCAGGTGGATCTGACAGCAGCGTATTCCCTATTTGCCAGTGAAATAGTCATGGTGCTACCAGGTGAAAAGTTCTACGTACAACCGGCTTCATACTTTCTAAGGCCGGGTTCACACTGCGTTATGGGCATCCGTTAGACGGACTACGTTACACCGCAGCATAAATGCAGTGTAATGTAGTCCGTTAAGGCCGCAATTAATTCCTATGTCGGACGCATCGCTAGCGCACGCCCACAATGGGCGTGCGCTAGCAATGTGCCGTCATTGAGTGACGGACCCAGAGACGCGGGCTGCAGCGTTTCCGGGTCCGTCACTGCTAGCGCAGATAGAGCTAGCAGATGCTCTATCTGCGCTAGCGATGTGACAAGTCGGCACTTGCGTCAACAGCAGCAGCCCACTAACGTATATGTTGAACGGGCTGCTGTTAACGCAGTTTGAACACGGCCTTATATGTTATTACCAGCTCCATTGGTGAAAGTGGTTTTCAGGGATTATAAAAAATGCCTGCCATTGTTTTTCAGAAATTGTGCGGCACCTTTCTATTGGCTATGTCACTCTTTTGTTTCCTAAGTCCAGACAACAGGAAAGTTAAACAACAAGAGTTAAAAACGATGCATTTATGAGGATGTCTGCCCATATTGGAATTCTGCAGGTGAATTGTCTTTCTATGAAAACTGTACCTAACGTATGTCTGAAAAATTAGTTTGAGAGCCCCATTGGAGACAGGAACTGATGTGGGTTATGGCAATTTCGGTTTAGCACTCTAAAATATGTCGTAACTCTTCAAAAAAAAGCAAAAATAAAAGTCAATGGAAAGATGCTGCACTACATTTTGTCCTATTGCATTGCACTTGCCTGTAGAGTGGACGGGTGTTCACACAATGCAAAAATGATATGATTTGGACCAAAACAACTGGCACTAAAATATTCAACGAGACGAGCACAAAACTTTGTTTGTTGATTTTGGTGCAGACATAGCCACAGCTTTCACTTAGGGCTCGTGCACATGCCCATAAAAACCAGATGAGTGCTTTCCGCCGTTTTGACAGATAGAACTTGTTCCCATGGTCCGAGGAAAAAAAAAATCGCACGATTTGCCTCCGATTCACTGTTCTACAGCCAAATTGGTTCAGAGACAAAAACAGTTGAACTTAACTAATTTTGCGATTCTGAAAACAAATATGATGTATAAATTTGCTGATTGGCTCTAATTTTCAAGATCCAGAGGAGGTTGTGATTACTTATGAAACCTTTCATGCATGCCTATAGAATAAATGCATCTTTATTTTTTCATCACCATTATTGCATTGTTAGTAGCTAGTGTATTACATCATCCATTTAGTCTATTGAGCCTTCAGAATTGTATCATCTTAGGGTGACCAATAAAAAAAGGCCAACTCGGCTCCAATGACGTAATCCCAATTACAGTGGTATCACCTACTTTTGTAAATGCTCTCTGTGTAAAGCAGGGGTGTCAAACTGCATTTCTCGAGGGCCACAAACCATGCGTGTTTTCAAGATTTCCTTAGCATTGCACAAGGTGCCGTAATCATGATGTGTGTAGGTGATTAAATTATCACCTGTGCAGTACAAAGGAAATCCTGAAAACATGACCTGTTTGCGGCCCTTGAGGAATGCAGTTTGACACCTTTGGTGTAAAGTATGCAGTTTTAGGATTTCTTAGCATATTCACATTTCTATATGTTTTTCCAGATTTGCCTCGCATTAACAAAGTGGATAGTTTTGCTACATATACGGCGAAGTCACTTTTGCGTCACAAAGGCTAAACTTGACTACCAGGATAAGGAAACTCACAACCTGTATTTTGGCTGCAGAATAAGAGATCAGGACAAGAGTTGGGCTCCACACATATGCTGCAATAGATGTGCATGACATCTTGCCCAGTGGTCGTATGGGAAGAAATAATCTAAGCCTTTTCAGTCCCAATGATCTGCAGAGAGCCAGCCAATCACACTAGAAATTGCTATTTCTGCATGGTGCCCCCAATTAGGAAAGGAGTTTCAAGAAAGAAAAATTGGACTTTACAGCATCCAAGCATTCACTCTACAATATACCCAGTATCACAAACAAAAGAACTGCCGGTTCCAAAGGTACGAGAAACATCATTTTCAGTTGAATCAAGTGAGGAAGAAGAGGACCCTTGGTGTCAAGAAGCATCTTCCTCTCATGACCCAGACTTCATCAGCAACCTTAACTGAACCACACCTTATAAAGCAAAGTGAACTGAATGATCTTGTTAAAGATTTGGTCATGCTCAAGAGTATGGGTACCGTCACACAGTGGCATTTTGATCGCTACGACGGCACGATTCGTGACGTTCCAGCGATATAGTTACGATCTCGCAGTGTCTGACACGCTCCTGCGATCAGGGACCCCGCTGAGAACCGTACGTCGTAGCAGATCGTTTAAAACTTTCTTTCGTCGTCTAGTGTCCCGCTGTGGCGGCATGATCGCATGGTGTAACAAAGGTGTGCGCGAATTTTTGCCTGTAGGACATTATTGCAAGAGAGCTTGGCTGAGTAGATTACACAAGAAGGAAAACACACAGCAAGTCAGCAGGATCTAGGAGCAACATGGCAGATGTGACAACCTACATGGTGAGCTGCAGCATGTGCTACATGTTCACAGATCGACCAGAAGAAGAATCCAATTTCACCTGTCAGAAGTGTAGACTAGTGGCCCTTTTAGAAGAAAAGGTGCGGGGTCTGGAAGAAAGAATAGCAACTTTGAAACTCATCAAAGAGAATGAAGACTTTCTAGACAGAACAGAAGCATCTCTACTGGTCACAGAAGGTGCAAAAAGTGTCAGAGAACCTCCAAAAGCAGATGAGTGGAAGCATGTGACCAAAAGAAGCAAGAAGACCATGGAGAAATCACCAACCACACAACTGAAGAACCGATATCAAATCTTTGTAGAGGATGAAGATGGCACACCTAAGAATGAAGCAATACCAGCAAGCAAAAAAGAAAAGGGCACACAGCAACAAGTGACAGCAAAAAGTACAGCCAAGAAGCAACGAAGAGTGGTGGTGGTGGGAGACTCACTACTGAGAGGCACAGAAGCAGCCATCTGCAGACCGGACATAACTGCAAGAGAAGTATGCTGCCTTCCAGGTGCGATGATCAAGGATGTGACCGATAGGATACCAAAGCTCTTCAGCTCCAAGGACGTCCACCCATTTCTTCTGATACATGTTGGCACCAATGACACGGCAAGGAAGGACCTACCGACAATCTGCAAGGACTTTGAAGAGTTGGGGAAGAAAGTAAAGGAACTGGATGCACAGGTAGTTTTTTCTTCTATCCTTCCAGTAGATGGGCATGGCACCAGGAGATGGAACAGGATCCTTGATGCAAACAACTGGCTAAGACGATGGTGCAGACAACAAGGATTTGGATTCCTGGACCACGGTGTGAATTACTGGTATGATGGACTCCTCGCCAGAGACGGACTACACCTCAACAAACCTGGGAAACACACATTCGCCAGAAGACTCGCTACACTCATCAGGAGGGCGTTAAACTAGAAGAAGAGGGGACGGGAAGAAAAACATTAGACTCGTACAAAGACGACCCAGGAAAACATACTCAGAAGGGAGGTAAGAACATTTCTAAAACAATCCACAGTGAGGAGATTGGAACAAAACAAAATCCTCTAAACTGCATGCTCGCAAACGCCAGAAGCCTGACAAACAAGATGGAAGAACTAGAAGCAGAAATATCTACAGGTAACTTTGACATAGTGGGAATAACTGAGACATGGTTAGATGAAAGCTATGACTGGGCAGTTAACTTACAGGGTTACAGTCTGTTTAGAAAGGATCGTAAAAATCGGAGAGGAGGAGGGGTTTGTCTCTATGTAAAGTCTTGTCTAAAGTCCACTTTAAGGGAGGATATTAGCGAAGGGAATGAAGATGTCGAGTCCATATGGGTTGAAATTCATGGAGGGAAAAATGGTAACAAACCCCCAAATATAACAGAAAGCATGGAAAGTCTACTTCTAAAGCAGATAGATGAAGCTGCAACCCATAATGAGGTCCTGGTTATGGGGGACTTTAACTACTCGGATATTAACTGGGAAACAGAAACCTGTGAAACCCATAAAGGCAACAGGTTTCTGCTAATAACCAAGAAAAATTATCTTTCACAATTGGTGCAGAATCCAACCAGAGGAGCAGCACTTTTAGACCTAATACTATCTAATAGACCTGACAGAATAACAAATCTGCAGGTGGTTGGGCATTTAGGAAATAGCGACCACAATATTGTGCAGTTTCACCTGTCTTTCACTAGGGGGACTTGTCAGGGAGTCACAAAAACATTGAACTTTAGGAAGGCAAAGTTTGAACAGCTTAGAGATGCCCTTAATCTGGTAGACTGGGACAATATCCTCAGAAATGAGAATACAGATAATAAATGGGAAATGTTTAAGAACATCCTAAATAGGCAGTGTAAGCGGTTTATACCTTGTGGGAATAAAAGGACTAGAAATAGGAAAAACCCAATGTGGCTAAACAAAGAAGTAAGACAGGCAATTAACAGTAAAAAGAAAGCATTTGCACTACTAAAGCAGGATGGCACCATTGAAGCTCTAAAAAACTATAGGGAGAAAAATACTTTATCTAAAAAACTAATTAAAGCTGCCAAAAAGGAAACAGAGAAGCACATTGCTAAGGAGAGTAAAACTAATCCCAAACTGTTCTTCAACTATATCAATAGTAAAAGAATAAAAACTGAAAATGTAGGCCCCTTAAAAAATAGTGAGGAAAGAATGGTTGTAGATGACGAGGAAAAAGCTAACATATTAAACACCTTCTTCTCCACGGTATTCACGGTGGAAAATGAAATGCTAGGTGAAATCCCAAGAAACAATGAAAACCCTATATTAAGGGTCACCAATCTAACCCAAGAAGAGGTGCGAAACCGGCTAAATAAGATTAAAATAGATAAATCTCCGGGTCCGGATGGCATACACCCACGAGTACTAAGGGAACTAAGTAATGTAATAGATAAACCATTATTTCTTATTTTTAGGGACTCTATAGCGACAGGGTCTGTTCCGCAGGACTGGCGCATAGCAAATGTGGTGCCAATATTCAAAAAGGGCTCTAAAAGTGAACCTGGAAATTATAGGCCAGTAAGTCTAACCTCTATTGTTGGTAAAATATTTGAAGGGTTTCTGAGGGATGTTATTCTGGATTATCTCAATGAGAATAACTGTTTAACTCCATATCAGCATGGGTTTATGAGAAATCGCTCCTGTCAAACCAATCTAATCAATTTTTATGAAGAGGTAAGCTATAGGCTGGACCACGGTGAGTCATTGGACGTGGTATATCTCGATTTTTCCAAAGCGTTTGATACCGTGCCGCACAAGAGGTTGGTACACAAAATGAGAATGCTTGGTCTGGGGGAAAATGTGTGTAAATGGGTTAGTAACTGGCTTAGTGATAGAAAGCAGAGGGTGGTTATAAATGGTATAGTCTCTAACTGGGTCGCTGTGACCAGTGGGGTACCGCAGGGGTCAGTATTGGGACCTGTTCTCTTCAACATATTCATTAATGATCTGGTAGAAGGTTTACACAGTAAAATATCGATATTTGCAGATGATACAAAACTATGTAAAGCAGTTAATACAAGAGAAGATAGTATTCTGCTACAGATGGATCTGGATAAGTTGGAAACTTGGGCTGAAAGGTGGCAGATGAGGTTTAACAATGATAAATGTAAGGTTATACACATGGGAAGAAGGAATCAATATCACCATTACACACTGAACGGGAAACCACTGGGTAAATCTGACAGGGAGAAGGACTTGGGGATCCTAGTTAATGATAAACTTACCTGGAGCAGCCAGTGCCAGGCAGCAGCTGCCAAGGCAAACAGGATCATGGGGTGCATTAAAAGAGGTCTGGATACACATGATGAGAGCATTATACTGCCTCTGTACAAATCCCTAGTTAGACCGCACATGGAGTACTGTGTCCAGTTTTGGGCACCGGTGCTCAGGAAGGATATAATGGAACTAGAGAGAGTACAAAGGAGGGCAACAAAATTAATAAAGGGGATGGGAGAACTACAATACCCAGATAGATTAGCGAAATTAGGATTATTTAGTCTAGAAAAAAGACGACTGAGGGGCGATCTAATAACCATGTATAAGTATATAAGGGGACAATACAAATATCTCGCTGAGGATCTGTTTATACCAAGGAAGGTGACGGGCACAAGGGGGCATTCTTTGCGTCTGGAGGAGAGAAGGTTTTTCCACCAACATAGAAGAGGATTCTTTACTGTTAGGGCAGTGAGAATCTGGAATTGCTTGCCTGAGGAGGTGGTGATGGCGAACTCAGTCGAGGGGTTCAAGAGAGGCCTGGATGTCTTCCTGGAGCAGAACAATATTGTATCATACAATTATTAGGTTCTGTAAAAGGACGTAGATCTGGGGATTTATTATGACGGAATATAGGCTGAACTGGATGGACAAATGTCTTTTTTCGGCCTTACTAACTATGTTACTATGTTACTATGTATACGATGTGCGCATAGTAACCAACGGCTTCTACATCGCACATACGTCATGAAATTATCGCTCCAGCGTCGTACATTGCAAATTGTGACAGCAGTCTACGACGCTGGAGCGATATTGTTACGATGCTGGAGCGTCACGGATCATGCCATCGTAGCGATCAAAATGCCACTGTGTGACGGTACCCTAAGACTGAGCGCTTAGGTTTCAAGTTTCAGAAGTGGAATCTCCTAGCGGATGTGAAATACTTCTTCATGGAGGTCGAGCTTATGGCATGCAACTACATCAACAGTTTAATGGAAGCTCTAAAGAAAAGTCTTAATCCAGAGGAATGGAGGCTTTTCATCAATTTTTCCAAAATAAGCATAAACGTCGTCTTACTGATAATGGCAATGAGCAACATTCAATTACTGTTGGTTATGTGGTCCACATGAAGAAAACCTATTACAACATGAAAGCGCTGTTAAGGCGCCTGAACTATGACAAACATTTGTGCCCCCTCTGTGGTGACTTAAAGGTGGTTTCCTTCTTAGTTGGTCTCCAGGGTGGATACACATAGTGCTGCCCCTTTCTGTGTGAGTGGGATAGTCATGCAAAAGAATATCACTGCAAAAAAAGAGACTGGTCTCTCCGACAATCATTTCAGCTAGGGAGTAAAAATGTCCTGCATCCAGCACTTGCTGACCTACATATGATTTTGCTACCATGATAGTATATCAAGTTGGGCCTAGTGAAGAACTTTGTAAAGACAATGGATAAAAATTCAAAAGCAAAAGTGAGAAGTTTCTCAATTTGTTGCAAGTCAAGAAAATGCTGCGGGACGGGAGGACACGTCGCTGGACAGGCAAGTATAATTCTAATGTTTATTATTAATTTTCAGCTTTTTTTTTACAGCCCGAACTGGACCCGAACTGTAACACAGGTTTCCCATGGATTGCTTGCAGTTGGACACTTGTAAAAGATGATTTGATGCAGAAGTACAAAAGATAAGTAAAAAAGAGTTGTCACTGAATGAGGACTAAATTTTGTAGTGCAATTCCTGTAACTGTTTATAATTCGCATTAGTATTTATACATCTTTTAGTTATTTGAACTGTTGCTAAGTTTCCGCTAAATAAATATCAGAAAATTGTCATAACAAAATATTCTGCATCTTTATATTTGCAAAAATAATGTTTCAAAATACTGAACGTTTTATGCATTAGGTATATGTAGCAGTAAAAAAACAACAGGAAGGCAGGAAAACTCTTTGATACCATAGAAACAAGAGACGGCTGAAAATTTTCATTGTCAGATTAGAATTTGGGAGGTCAAAATCATTAGGAAATGGCTCATTTCATAACTGAATCTGACAACTTTTGAAAATATGTAGAACATTGTTATCTGATCGCACTCGGCCATTCAAGTCTATAGGCCTGTGAGAAAAATCAGACGGCACTAAGATGACAATCGAGTGCTGTCCAAATTTGACAAACAGACTCAATAGAGCAAATGGAGAAACTTTTTTGTTTTTTACTCTCCATATCCGAGAAAATCAGATCACACTTTCATCCATCTCCAATCAGAGTGTGATTAGCATAAAAAATGGCAGTGGAACCCTAGCCTTATTGCTTTGGAATGACTGGAACCAAAGACATATCTGCAACAGATGGTACAACAACTGGCTAACAAAGTACCAGACCCCCTTTTTTTTTTCTACAACAGATGGAGCATGCTGTGGATGGAAAAACAAGTAACCTGCCCAAATTTTGCTGCAGGTTTTTTATCCTGTGGGCAAATGGGGTTTGTAAAATCCTGTTGACTAAAATTGCATTGTACTTTGTTGCAGAATTTAGTTGCAGATACTACAACCGAGTTTATACGACAAATATTAACCCAAACAAATTTTGTAATTTTGCATTTTTAATACATTAGATCTGAAAATGAAATGCCATCCCAATTTTAAGAGTTATTGGGTATATGGTTTTGTTTAAATTATTCAATCTTTTTGGACAAGTTAGCCACCACATTAACCACTAATGAATGTGTTGAGATCAGATGATGATCAGATTGTGCATGTACGTAAATGTGAAACTGCGAAAGAAATGTGCGAACAGCTTCAGAAAGTACATAAAAGGATAAATCGCAGCAATAAGCTCTATTTAATGGGAAAACTATCAGTCTAAGCTAAATAAGGGCCAAGATATACAGGATTACATAGAAAACACTCTAGAAATTGTGGAGCACCTGCGGGGCATTGGGGAAGATCTAAAGGATTTCCATGTTGCAGCACTACTACTAAGCGGTCTACCGGAAAGCTATGACACATTTGTAACTGCACTAGATGCGCACCCAGATTATGAGCTAACACAGGTCAGAGGAAAACTTGTAGATGAGTGCAAGTGAAAGACAGAAAGTGTAAGCAGGAGTAGTGTATCGAAAGCAGAATCAGCTTTAAAAACCTAAGATCTACCTAAAAATAAAAGTAATTTAATGGAAACATGTGAGTGTTTTGTCTGCAAGAAATCAGGGCACCTAAAGGCTGGCTGCAGAGTCTGGAAAGCTAGAATGAATGAGCAGAAAAAGTAAAATAATCCTCAAAGGGTTTAAAGTGCTATGACTGAAGAATATGACATTTCAAGTACTAAAGCTGCATTTTCTGTTAATGCAAGTAAATCAAAGCATGCACTACATGGTGTACAGACTCTGGAGCAACATATGACTAATTACATAAGTTTTTTCTCTAACCTTGACAGAGTAAGTCAGAGAAATTGATTTTGGCTAATGGTCAGTCTATGTATTCAGAGTAATAGACGATGGTTACATTAATTGTCAACTCTCCCCAACACAAAGCAGAAAGAAGCCAGAAAACAACATGTTCTGTGTCCCTGGTCTTGAAAGCAATATGTTATCTGTGAAGAAGCTTAAAAGACAATGAAATTAAGCTACATTTACAGATGACAGCTTCTTCATCTTAGTAGGTCAACAACCAGCAGAAGGAAAAATCAAAGATGAGTTGTACCAGCTAAAATGCAGTGAAAGTGCATACACTACTAAACACGAACAGCACAAGAACTGTATCCACATATGGCAGTGGCGACTTGCACATAAAGACCCAGAACCAAAAAGAAAGTTAAGGCCCCTTCACATTAAGCGACGCTGCAGCGATACCGACAACGATCCGGATCGCTGCAGCGTCGCTGTTTGGTCGCTGGAGAGCTGTCACACAGACAGCTCTCCAGCGACCAACGATGCCGGTAACCAGGGTAAATATCGGGTAACTAAGCGCAGGGCCGCGCTTAGTAACCCGATGTTTACCCTGGATACCATGCTAAAAGTAAAAAAAAAACAAACACTACATACTTACCTAACGCTGTCTGTCCTCCAGCGCTGCGCTCTGCTTCTCTGCTCTCCTCCTGTACTGTCTGTGAGCCGGAAAGCAGAGCGGTGACGTCACCGCTCTGCTTTCCGGCTCACAGCCAGTACAGGAGGAGTGCAGAGCACAGCGCTGGAGGACAGACAGCGGTAGGTAAGTATCTAGTGTTTTTTTTTTTTTACTTTTAGCATGGTATCCAGGGTAAACATCGGGTTACTAAGCGCGGCCCTGCGCTTAGTTACCCGATGTTTACCCTGGTTACCAGTGAAGACATCGCTGGATCGGTGTCACACACGCCGATCCAGCGATGTCTCCAGGGAGTCCAGCGACGAAATAAAGTTCTGGACTTTATTCAGCGACCAACGATCTCCCAGCAGGGGCCTGATCGTTGGTCGCTGTCACACAGAACGATTTCATTAACGATATCGTTGCTACGTCACAAATAGAAACGATATCGTTAACAATATCGTTATGTGTGAAGGTACCTTTAGTTAACAAAACTTGCTGATGGAATTACAGTCGATCTGTGTAATCAGACAATGAATTGTACTAGCTGTCTTATAGGGAAAATGTCAAGAAAATCCTTTCCTAAGAGTAGTACTACAAAATCAGAACAGCTTCTGGACTTAATACACACAGATGTTTGTGGTCAAACTCCTGAAAATGTAGCAATGGTTATTTAAGATGCACAGTTGTCTTTATGTTTCACAGAAAAGATGAAGCTCCAAAGAAAGTTTACTGTATCTTGCTAAAGTGTATAACTAATTTAAGAGAATTCAGATAGTGGAACTTAATATACAAGTAATAAGACACAAAGTGTTTTAAGAAAAAATGGAATTGTGTTTCAGACCACCGTACCATACAACCCTGAACAAAATAATATAGCTGAAAGAAGGAACCGGACACTTTGTGAAAGTGGAAAAATTACGCTACTTGAAGCAGATTTGCCAACAATACAGTATATTGAGGTGAAGCAATCATGACATACTGCCATCTTCAAAACAGAATATCATGTAAAGTTGCTGAGAAAATTCCACTTGAGCAACAGAACAGCAAGAAGCCTAAACTACAACACATAAGAATATTCACAAATAACGTATTTGTACATATTTCCAAAGAAAAACGTACCAAGTGGGAATCTCAAGCAAAAAAAAGAGTGTCCTGGTGGGCTAGAGGGAAACCCAGCAAGGATGTAGAACCCTGCACCAAGAAACAAAGAAAGTCAGAGATGAGCAGAGATGTAATGATTAATGAGAACGTCATGTCACTCAAGTTTCATGACATCATACCACCAGTCCAGCTGAAACAACAACAATCTCAGTCACAATTTCAAAATAATGATGAAAAGGATGTAGAAGTTTGATTAAGTTCTTCAACCACTGAAGAAACAACAGAAAAGTCAAGTGAACCTGAAGTGAGGAGATTGTTGAGCTCAAACAAGGATATACCAGCTAAGCATCAATTCTACTTTGTCAAAACACTACCTTAGACAGAGCCAAAGTCATAGGATGAGAAGCAACAACTACATGTCCATGAAAAACTGAAGTGGATTAATGCTACTAATGAGAAAATGCAGTCTCTTCAGGAACTTTAAACTCTGAAACTAACTAAACCACCACAAGACAAGAAAGCAATCAAATGTAAATGGGTATTTAAGACCAAGTATGACTCTGAAGGCAAAGTGCACAGATTTAAAAAAAGATTAGTCGCAAAATGATATTCTCAGAAATATGGTGAATATTATGATGCCACATTATCTCCAGTTGCTAAGAAGAACACACTCAGGACTCTAATGGGTATAGCTGATGTACAAAAGATGCTTGTCAGACATTTGGACATCAAAACTGCCTTTTTAAATGGTGACATTGAAGATGACTAGTATATGACTCAACCTGAGAGTTATATCAAAGAGAGGGAAGAGAATCTCATTTACAAACTACAAAAATCTATCTATGGTCTTAAACAATCAGCAAGAGCATGGAAAACCAAAATGAACAAAGACCTTGGAAATGTGACATCATCTAGGAATCCAGGTCCCTAGAGAAGAAGATGGAAGCTTTCTTCTAAACCAAAGTGCAAAAATGAACTCAAATCTGATCCAGTTTGGAATGTCAAAAGCCAAAGGTATCATCAACCCAAATGGAACCATCTTACTTAAAATTGAAAGAAGAAGATCTGTTACCTAACAATGAGAAATACTGACAGGCAGTGGGTGCCCTCATATACATAGCAACTATAACTCGACCAGATATAGCAGCAACAATTGGAATTATGTGTAGATATGTGGAAAGACCTTGCAAAAAGATTGGAATGCTGTTAAGAGAGTTCTTCGATATTTGAAAGAGACTCAAGACACAAATTTAAAGATATCTGCAACAGGAGATCTAAAACTCACTGGCTATGTGGATGCAGACTGGGCTGGTGACTTAAGTGATCGTAAAATTGACAAGTGGCTATTTGTTCAAACTTGGAGAAAGTTCAATTTCTTGGTCTAGCAGAAAACAGGCGTCTGTAGCCTTGTCATCTACAGAAGAAGAGCTTGTGTCTGCAGCCCACACAAGTCAAAAGGTAATTTGGTTAAACCAATTATTAGGCGATATTGGTAAGCCATCAACGCAACCAACGGTTATTTATAAAGACTACTAAAGATGCATTAAACTTGCATGCAATGGAAAGATCAATACGAGAACCAAACACATTGACATTAAACATCATCACCTGCATGATTTGATAAAACATGGCATAATTGAGTTTGTTTATTGCCAGACTGACCAGATGATAGTGGATGTTATGACAGTCACTTCCAAGAGCCAAGTTTGAAGAATTCAGAACCACCATGGAACTAAAAGGAAAAGTAGTTGTTGAGTGGGGGTGTTGGAATAATGCTTATTATTGTAAACAGTGTCTTGTAAAAGCATTGACTCCCTAGGTTTTTTACCTATTTTGTTACATTGCAACCTGTGTTTAAATATTTTTATAATCCATTTTGTGTGTGATGCATCAGCACTAAATATTCTAAGTTGGTGAAATGAAGTGAGAAAATATAGGTATAAATTAAATTTATGGGATCAAATAACTAAAAATTGGATTGTGCATGTGTATTCTGTCCTTTTGTGAAGAAGCCACTAATAATTTCTGGTACAAGCAATTACCTTCACAAGTCACATGCTTAGTGAAAGGAAGTCCACCTGTGTGCAATCTAAGTGTCACATGGTCTGTCAGTATATACATTTTACTTTTTCTGAAAGGCCACATAAACTACAACACCATTAAATAAGAGGCACTACAAATCAAACAACAACATGAAGACCAAGGAGATCTAAAAAACAAGTCAGGGACAAGGTTGCTGTGAAGTACAAGTCAGGGTTGGGTTATAAAAAAAATCCCAATCTCTGATGATCACATGGGGCACCATCAAATTCATTATCATCAAATGGAAAGAACATTTTACCACAACAAACCTGTCAAGAGAGGGCCGCCCACAAAAACTCTTAGCCCAGGCAAAGAGGGCATTAATCAGAAAGGCAGCACAGAGACTAAATTAACACTGAAGGATCTGCAAAGTTCCGAAGCAGAGACTGGAGTATCTGTCCATACTACCACAATAAGCCATACACTCCATAGAGGTGGCCTTTAAGGAAGAGTGGGCATAAAGAAGGCTTTACTTACACACAAAAATTGCAAGACTCATTTTGAGTTTGCCAAAGACACTTAGGAGCTCCCCCAAATATATGGGGAAGGTATTGTAGTCAGATGAGACCAAAAACTGAACTTTAGGGCCACCAAGGTAAACATTATGTCTTGTGCCAAACGAAGACAGCTAATCACCGCAAGAATACTATAAGTTTTTCAACCCCAGGAAGAGTGAAAACAGTATGAGTAGATGGGAAGGTTGATGGTGCAAAATACAGGGATATTCTTGAGCAAAACCTGTTTCAGTCTGTCAGTCATTTGAGACTGGGACGGAGGTTTACCTTAAAACAAGACAATAACCCAAAGCATACTGCTAAAGCAACAATCGAGTGGTTTAAAGGTACCATTACACTAAACAATTTACCAACGATCACAACCAGCGATACGACCTGGCCGTGATCGTTGGTAAGTTGTTGTGTGGTCGCTGGGGAGCTGTCACACAGACAGCTCTCTCCAGCGACCAACGATCCGGGGAAAGATTTCGGCATCATTGAAACTGTCTTCAACGATGCCGAAGTCCCCGGGTAACCAGGGTAAACATCGGGTTACTAAGTTCAGGGCTGCGCTTAGTAACCCGATATTTACCCTGGTTACCATTGTAAAAGTTAAAATAAAAAACAGTACATACTCACATTCCGATGTCTGTCACGTCCCCCACCGTCAGCTTCCTGCACTGACTTTGTCAGCGCCGGCCGACGTCACCGCTGTGCTCTGCTTTACGGCCAGCACTGACAGTCAGTGCAGGGAAGCTGACGGCGGGGGACGTGACATCGGAATGTGAGTATGTACTGTTTTTTTTTTTTAAACTTGGTAACCAGGGTAAATATCAGGTTACTAAGCGCGGCCCTGCACTTAGTAACCCAATGTTTACCCTGGTTACAGGTGAACACATCGCTAGATCGGCATCACACACGCCGATCTAGCGATGACAGCGGGGTGATCAGCGACCAAAAAAAGTCCTGATCATTCCCCACGACCAACGATCTCCCAGCAGGGGCCTGATCGATGGTCGCTGTCACACATAAAGATATCGTTAGCGGGATTGTTGCTACGTCACAAAAAGGGTGAAGTTGCAACGATATCCTTAATGATATCGTTATGTGTGAAGGTACCTTAAGGTGAAACATTTAAATCTTTTTAAGTGGCCTAGCCAAAGCCCAGACCTTAGTCCAATTGACAATCTGTGGTCAGACTTGAAGATTGCTGTTAACCAGAAGAAACCATCTAACTTGAGGGGTCTGGAGCAGTTTATACAGAGTAATGTGCAAGCATCCCAGTGGCAAGATGTGGAAAGCTCATAGAGACTTATCCAAAGCGACTTGCACCTGTAATTGCAGAAAAATGAGGCTCTACAAAGTACTGACTTTAGGGGGTTGAATAGTTACGCACACTGAAGTTTTCAGTTATTTTGCCCTAGATGTTTGCCTTACAAGAAAAAGAAAACCAAATGATCACAGTTGTATGCATGTTCATTACAAGAACTGATCAAACCCTAAAAACAAAGTGAAATTCCAGTTTTTTTTGTGAAAAAAAAGTGAAATTTCAGGTTGTGAGGTAGCAAAACACATAAAATTCCAAAGAGTGAAACTTTCACAAGCCACAGGATACTGCAACAACTACTATTTATTATTATTTAATAGTGCCTGAGTTTCTGTATCCAGAAATAGTGTTATATTGCTAGTAAAGCACTGTTAAACTAAGACAAAACAAAATACAGTAAGTTACAGTTCACTGTGTGTAGCTTGAGCACATTTTACTTTCACTTTGCAAGCTGACAGACAAGATGCTAAGATCCTAAGCTATAAGACTGTTGTAAGCTGTGTTATCTTTATTCCTGAATAAATATACATTCACTGTTGAACGACTGGACAGTACAGAGATTAATCTGCTGTCTACACTTATGCTTCAAACTACTTTAATATTGTAGTATATTGTTCTAATTATGATCTCCTAAGGAGACCAGTAACAAGCTGGTCATCACAAAAGCATGGTTATGGCAGACATAAGGAACTTCAGTAGCCCCAGCTGCCATGGTATCCCATTGACAAACCATGATCATGTTGCAGGGAAAGGAGGGGTTAAAGTTGTGCAGGCTTGTGCAGTTTAAATAGGGGTGTCAGTAGTTGACAGCAGCATTTACTGAGTTAACTGTAGCGATTGGAGCTTGCTTGGGCATCTTCTGTTAGCAGTGTGATACAGCCGGCATCTGCCTACTGTTGTAAGGGCTCAGCTCCTCAGCTTGATCTATGTAATGACACCGACAGTGACACTGGCGCAGCCTAGGGGGCGCTATCAGAGGGCACAGGAACGAACGCAGGGAGTGGGGGAACAAGGCACACAGTGCACAAGGACCTGAGACTGAGCAGTGAGCACAGGACCTGGAACAAAGCAGTCACGTGATGACAGGGGGCGGAGTCTCCACGCGTGCGGCCAGGGAAGGCAGCTGGGAGTGCAGAGTACAGGGCACAGAACGTAAACATAGTCAAAGGAGAGCCAAGGGTCAAAAGCCAGATGAGAGCTTAGTACTTAGGGATAAGACAAAGAGTAAACCGAGACAAGCCAAGGGGTCAGATAACCAGGAAGGACAGGGCAGTACAACGCAGGATACAGAGGCAAAATTCAGGGGACAAATTGGATCATTCACAGCAAAAGCTCACACGCACAGAGGCACAACAATTACAGATGAGTAACCTGGGTCAGCAACCAAACACCGAGTATACGCAAGTATCACCGACACCAAACCCAGGAACCACCAACATTAAATAGCCGGCCCAAAGTAAAAGAGAGGCAGACTAGAATTAACCCTGACCTGACCAGGATGGAGGCGGAACCATCCTGTCAGAATCATGACAATCTATACAGCTACACTCGCTCTATGACTTAATAGTACATCATGAGGTGGTAATAAATTAAAATGAATTTTTGGGATTCATGTACTTAAACACCTGATAGATTTTTTTTAGAATTTTTAAGTAGAACAAGACGAATCCTACATAAATTAATAAAGACCATTTACTTTGTGCTTTAAAAAACAACTGCACTATGAGGTTTGCATACGGATGATAGGTGTTCCAAACAAATGTTTTTGGAGAGACGATTAAAAAAAATTTCTACATTTTTCTTCTTAGACATTTAAAGACAAAGTACAGAAAGTGCCATTAAAATACAATGTTTTATATGTGAATACACACATGAAGCTTGGTAACATTGCAGAGAGCATGATGAATCCAAGACTAAGGTAAATTAGGTAATAAATGGCAGCAAGCTATACAGATCAGTATTGGAAAAGTATTCATATAATTGGAATGAAAGTGTAAGATATTGACAGCCAGTGTTACTATATGTAATTATGATGGAGAACATCTGCAGCTAATTTCATTATTACAAGATAAGGAGCAATACTATAAGCCCACCATGAAATCAGTCACACAATTCCCACACCAGTCCAACAAGAGTCCCTACATAGAATAAGTATCAATCACACTAATCCCCTGAATGAATGTAATTGCTTCCATTGTGCAGGATCACTGATCTCATCAATTGTACAAATTCACCAATTTGTAGGAAAATCAAACATAGCTTTGCACTCCTGTATTAGTTTCAATAAGTGGACATACATCAAATGGAAAAAAAGTTTGTGTACCCTGCCATTTTTATGTAGCTACATTTCACATTTCAGCCATAAATATACTGAAAGTATGTACCCCGGCATAGGTCTAAGGGCCAATCACAAAATATACAGTCATGGCCGAAAGTGTTGGCAACCTTGAAATTGCTCCAGAAAATAAAGTATTTCTCCCAGAAAATTATTACAGTTATACTTTTTGCTATACACATGTTAATTTCCTTTGTGTGTATTTGAACAATGCAAAAACAACAGAAAAAAGGCAAATTGAACATCATTTTACACACATGCAAAAAAAAATGGGCTGGACAAAATTGCTGCCACCTTTCCAAAATTGTGAGTAAACATTTTTTGTTTCAAGCATATGATGCTCATTTAACACGTGGCAAGTAACACGTGTGCACAATATGAAAATCACACCAGAAACCAGATAAAAAGGGAAGAAGTTGACTGAGTCTTTGGATTGTCTGTATATGTGTGCCACACTAAGCATGGAGAACAAAAAGAACTGTCTGAGGACTTGAGAACCAAAATTGTTTAACAATATCTACAATCTCAAGATTACAAGTCCATCTCCAGAGATCTTCATGTTCCTTTGTCCATAGTGCACAACATAATCAAGGAGTTTACAACACATGGCAATGTAGCTAATTTCCCTGAACGTGGATGGCAGAGAAAAAATGTTGAAATGTTGCAACACAGGATAGTCCAGATGATGGATAAGCAGCCCCAATCAAGTTCCAAAGAAATTCAAGCTGTCCTGCGGGCGCAGGTTGCAACAGTGTCATAACGAACTATAGGTTGACATTTGAATTAAATGATAGGCTATCGCAGGAGACCCAGGAGAGCCCCACTGTTGACACAGATAAAAAAGCTAGACTGCAGTTTGCCAAAACATACGTGTGTAAAGGTACCGTCACACTAGACGATATCGCTAGCGATCCGTGACGTTGCAGCGTCCTCGCTAGCGATATCGTCCAGTGTGACAGGCAGCAGCGATCAGGCCCCTGCTGTGCTGTTGCTGGTCGGGGAAGAAAGTCCAGAACTTTATTTCGTCGCTGGACTCCCCGTAGACATCGCTGAATAGGCGTGTGTGACACCGATTCAGCGATGTCTTCGCTGGTAACCAGGGTAAACATCGGGTAACTAAGCGCAGGGCCGCGCTTAGTAACCCGATGTTTACCCTGGTTACCATCGTTAAAGTAAAAAAACCAACCGCTACATACTTACCTACCGCTGTCTGTCCTCGGCGCTCTGCTTCTCTGGTCTGGCTGTGAGCACAGCGGCCGGAAAGCAGAGCGGTGACGTCACCGCTCTGCTTTCCGGCTGCCCGGCGCTCACAGCCAGAGCAGAGAAGCAGAGCGCCGGGGACAGACAGCAGTAGGTAAGTATGTAGCGGTTGGTTTTTTTACTTTAACGATGGTAACCAGGGTAAACATCGGGTTACTAAGCGCGGCCCTGCACTTAGTAACCCGATGTTTACCCTGGTTACCGGGGACATCGGGATCGTTGGTCGCTGGAGAGCTGTCTGTGTGACAGCTCTCCAGCGACCAAACAGCGACGCTGCAGCGATCCGGATCATTGTCAGTATCGCTGCAGCGTCGCTTAGTGTGACGGTACCTTAAGCCAAAATCCTTCTGGAAAAGAGTCATTACACTAAGGTAGAGCTTTTGGTTAAGCACATCATTCTACTATTTACTGAAAACAAAATGAGGCCTACAAATATAAGAACACTGCACCTACAGCCAAATATGGTGGAGGTTCAAAGATGTTTTAGGGTTGTTTTGCTGCATCTAGCACTGGGTTCCTTGACTATGTGCAAGGCATTATGAAATCTCAAGATTAGACAAAAGATTTTGGGTCGCAATGTAGTGCGCAGTGCCAGATAGATGGGTTTGTATCTTGGATCATGGGTCTTCCAGCAGGGCAATGACCCCAAAAATCAAGAATCACCCAAAAATGGATGGAAACACAGCGCTGGAGAGTTCTGATGCAGTTATGAGTCCGGATCTAAATTCCATTGAACATCTGTGGTCAGATCTGAAAATTGCTGTTGGGAGAAGGCACCCTTCAAATGTGAAAGACCTGGAGCCAGGGGTGTAACGACCGCGGTTGTAGTGAGGCCTGGTGGGTGAGGGGCCCTCTGATGCCAGCCCCTATTTCAACTGGATGTGCATCCTCAGACGCACATCCAGCTAAAGCGTATTGCAGCATACAGACCCATCAGGTCCATGCACCACAATACATGCTCCAGCCCAATCAGAGACCAGCAGCTGATGTTAGCATGCAGAGATCAGGGGCACATGGCAGTGATGTCATGCGCGTCCGTTGCACGCCAAAGTCATCTGCTGGCTTCAGAAGTAGATGCCACATGGGGTGGGAGTGCTGAGAAGGTGGCTAGAAGTGTTTGATTTTTTTCTGTGTACTGAACAGTGGGGCTATATACCAGGATGAGACAGAGGATGGGGACATATACCAGGATGGGGGCCAGAATGAGGGCCATATATCAGGATGGGGACATATACCAGGATGAGGCAATATACCATGATGAGGGCCATATAAAAGGATAGGGTCTAGGATGGGGTCCATATACCAGGATGAGGGCCATATGTCATGATGAGTGTCATATTCCGGGATGGGAACATTTACCAGGATGAGGACCATACACCCAAATGAGGACCATATACCAGGATGGGGACATATGCCAGGATGGGGCCCAGGATGAGGGTCAGATATATAGTATTGGGGACATATAACAGATTGGGGCGACATGTAGCAGGATGGGGCAATATATACCAGGATGTGGGCCATGTACCAGGATGGGGAACATGTACACAGGATGAGGGCCATGTACTAAGATGGGGTACATATACCAGGATGGCCTGGCCTATTTTGGGGTTTTTCTGTGAAATTATGTCCAATTTGCCTTTTTTTCAGTTTTTTTGTGTTGTTCCAACACACACACACAAAGGAGATAAACACGTTTATAACAAAACAATAATTTTCTCTGAGAAATACTTCATTTTCCGGAACAATTTTAAGGATGCCAACACTTTTGGCCATGACTAAATATTTAAAGTGAACTTGTCAACTCATTCATGCTGTCCATATCACAGGCAGCAAGAATCAGACCTCGGCTGCGTTATTGCAGCAGAGTATGTCTTGCTCCAAAATGCTGCAGCATTTAAAAGAAAAAATAGAAAAGCTGTCCAGGAACTATGGTGTCACGTAAGCAAAGCTTTACATCACAATATTGGCGTTAAAGCTTTGAAAAGTCGCTACATTTCTGTACAACGCGAGGTTTTCAATATTGTATGGAGGGAGGAGGAGCTAAAGTCTACATACACATTCTATGGAGGGAGGAGGAGCTAAAGTCTACATATACATTCTATGGAGGGAGGAGGAGCTAAAGTCTACATATACATTCTATGGAGGGAGGAGGAGCTAAAGTCTACATATACATTCTATGGAGGGAGGAGGAGCTGAAGTCTACATATACATTCTACTGCAAGTTACCCTGAAATGGCACTTACAATTCTCTATAGAACATTATGAGCACCGTCATTTCATATCCCAGTAATGTAAAAATCTGTATTCACTGGAGAGGTAGTTTAAGAATAAATGATCAGTTCAGGAGGAGAAAGAAGCTAATTTGTGTAATTAGACATACTACAAAGACTCTACTCAATTCTCTGGATGTCAGTTACCTCGGAAAGTGAAAAGAGCCATTAAGGGCTGTTGATTGGCTGCAGGGTTTATCTATCACTTACTAGGCTGCAGGCTGACATTTTAATAAAAATCACTATTTTTCCTGCTGTAGATCTAGCAGTTCTCTGAATGTTGAGCTCTGTATAACCCCGCCCACACCACTGATTGGCAGCTTTCTGTGTACACTGTGCATAGGTAGAAAACTGCCAATCAGTTATACAAAGCTTCTGAATACATGACTACATAGCAATAAGCTTACTAGTGATAAACTCCTGCCAATAAAATAGTGATTATACAAAAATAACAGCAAGCAGCCCAGTTAGCGACACATAGCTGGAATCAAGGTCTCAGCACTCCTGACATTAATGCTGGGGTTTTGGTTTGCATTAGAGGAATCAATTGGTTATGCATATTTTATAAAATCACAGAAAATCCCTTTAATTTCAATTTCCATGTAATTTTAAACAGATGAAATTACAGATAGTAAGCATATAGCTCACATTCACATGTGACAAGCCTATTTGAATTTTGTGCTACTTTATTCAATCTAGCATTTTATTGTTAAATGGGAACAGTACTTTTAAAAACTTTGGGTAAATCAATAACACAAGTAAATGTATTCCTTCTCCACTTAAGGTACCGTCACACTAGACGATATCGCTAGCGATCCGTGACGTTGCAGCGTCCTCGCTAGCGATATCGTCCAGTGTGACAGGCAGCAGCGATCAGGCCCCTGCTGGGAGATCGCTGGTCGGGGAAGAAAGTCCAGAACTTTATTTCGTCGCTGGACTCCCCGCAGACATCGCTGAATCGGTGTGTGTGACACCGATTCAGCGATGTCTTCACTGGTAACCAGGGTAAACATCGGGTAACTAAGCGCAGGGCCGCGCTTAGTAACCCGATGTTTACCCTGGTTACCATCGTAAAAAAACAAACAGTACATACTTACATTCAGCTGTCTGTCCCTTGCCGTCTGTTTGCTGCACTGACTGCTGGCCGCAAAGTGAAAGTGAAAGCACAGCACAGCGGTGAGTCACACAGCGGTGACTCACCGCTGTGGCTGTGCTCTGCTTTCACTTTACGGCCAGCAGTCAGTGCAGCAAACAGACGGCAAGGGACAGACAGCTGAATGTAAGTATGTACTGTTTGTTTTTTTACGATGGTAACCAGGGTAAACATCGGGTTACTAAGCGCGGCCCTGCGCTTAGTTACCCGATGTTTACCCTGGTTACCGGGGACCTCGGGATCGTTGGTCGCTGGAGAGCGGTCTGTGTGACAGCTCTCCAGCGACGCTGCAGCGATCCGGATCGTTGTCGGTATCGCTGCAGCGTCGCTTAGTGTGACGGTACCTTTATAGGACGCTTTCTCTTCTGCATACTGCTTACTGAACTCACCATCCTATCTGAAAAAAAGAGCTTAAATCCACCTTCCTCAGTCAAGATGTACTGCCAGTCCACTGTGGTGTTATCTGATATAATCCATTATTTTCTATGGTTGGGGGGGACAGGGAAGGAGAAAGGAGCAGAGTGAGGAAACAGGGAGAGGGAGACATAGAAAAATCATGCTGAACTTTCTAACTTCAATCTAGAGCTGGATTTATAGCCAGGGCCGGCGCCAGCACTCGGCGCACCCGGGCAAGTGCCGGGGCCCTGAGCAGGCAGAGGGCCCACTCGCCGTCGGGGACACTGGTGTGCTATAGTGCCGGCCCCCGCGAGTGGACTCCCACCTGCTCCGGGCCCCGGGACTTGCGATACTTACTTCTCCTGGTTCCAGCGCGGCAGCGTCTTCCATCTTCTGACTGTGACGTTCAGGTCAGAGGGCGCGATGACGTCAACAGTGCGCACCCTCTGCCTGAGCAGTCGCAGCACAAAGAGCAGGAAGATGCTGAGGAGTCCAAAGCAGAGCAGCGTCAAGCAACGAGAGGTGAGTATTTCATTTTTTTTTTTATATTTGGAGCAATATATGGGGACCATCAGAAGGGGTCCATATATGGAGCATTATATGGGGCTAATTATATATGGAGTATCTTATGGGGCCAATAATATAGAGAGCATCTTATGGGGCCAATTCTATAGGGAGCATTATATGGGGCCAATTTAATATGGAGCAGTATATGGGGCTAATTCTATATGGAGCATTATATGGGGCCAATTTAATATGGAGCAGTATATGGGGCCAATAATATATGAAGCATCTTATGGGACTAATTATATATGGAGCATTTTATATGGCCAATTATATACGGAGCATTATATGGGGTCCGTTATACATGGAGAATCTTATGGGGCCAATTATTTTTGGAGCATTATATGGGACCCATTCTGTAAGGAGTATTATATGGGCCCATTCTGTATGGAGCATCATATGGGGCCCATTCTGTATGGAGCAATATATGGGACTCAGTATACTGTATGGGGCCGATCATCTACTGTATGGAGCATTATATGAGGCCCATTATATATGGAGCAATAGATGGGGCCCATCATATACTGTATGGAGAATTATATGTGGCTCACTATACTGTATGGAGCATTATATGGGGTCAATTCCGTATGGAGCAATATATGCGGTTCATTCTGTATGGAGCACTCTGTGGTGCCCATTATACTGTATGGAGTATTATATAAGGCTCATTATTCTGTATGGAGCATAATATTGGGCTCATTATTCTGTTTGGAGCAATATGGGGCTCATTATTCTGTATAGAGGACTATGTGGTGCCAATTATACTGTATGGAGCACTATATGGGGGCATTATACTGTATGGGGCAATATATGGGGCTCGTTATTCTGTTTGGAGCAATATATGGGGCTCATTATTCTGTATAGAGGACTATACTGTTCGGTTTCTGAGCTAACGTAGAATGCACAATAGATATCACTCATGTAATGTAAGAAGTAAGTGAAATCTTTGGCATTGTACTACACCTATATTTCTCTGCCGTATCCGTGCATTATGAATTGTGGTATGTGTTAAAGGGACCCACCGGGACTTTCGCCCAGGGCCCATGAAAACCTGGAGCCGGCCCTGTTTATAGCTACAACAATCAATACTGTTATGTAATTTCCCCCATGCTGCTGCTGCTTGTCACTGTGTGCTCAACAAGGAATGAAGAGCAAGGATCCCTCTCTGTGGGCTGGGCTATGTATGGAACACATCAAAGCAGCTAGTTTCCTCCCACCAGCTCAGAGTGGATTGCAAGTAGAGTAAGCACCTGCAGAGGGGAAAACTTGTGAAAATGTGGGATACAAGTAATATAATGGCCAAATCTAGTGTTATTCTTCATCTACACACATTGGACAACGTATCCCAAAAAATTAATTGAAAGTCAGCTTACCAATTAAGAACACTTGCAAAACTATGCCATTTGGCAGAGATCATAGCTACTTTTGCAAAATTAGCAATCATAGTACAATGAAGGACTTCCAAACATATTCATTAATGCATTGAGCCTGGAATTGCCATTACTTTACTCTAATGATTAGATAAGAAGAGCTGGAGCTGCAACCAAAGAATAAAGAATTATTGCCACTCAATTATATCTCATGCACTACAGGATAAGTAACAGGGTTGTTTTCGTGCTACAACATGTTACTTTTTCATTAACCAATGGCTTCCTTCCACTTTCTATTAATTATCTGCTGCCTTCTACTGAGACCACAGAGATCTGGCAACTCCCTGACATAAGTGGTTGGGAATTTAACTTCTGTCTTAATATTCAATGAAGTTCTCCAAAGCAAAAATTGCTTGTCCTTGGTTCTCTTTGTTGAATAAGACCTTTAAATAGTGAGTTCAAGTCATACTGTGAATCTCTCTTCACAGTTCAGATGCAGCAAAAAAACGCAGCTTTGTTTAACTTAGGCTAAGGAAACATAACCTTGTGATGGCATTTAGCAGCATTTGATGTCTTTATTTTTCTACTGACTGCAGTGACCCAAAGGGCTTCATATTCACAGCAAAATATTTTTTTTTATTCATGTTATGGACATATTTTGGAATCTAACTGTCCATCATTGTTGAGGTATATCATCTAAAAATGCTAGTAACAGAAATATGGCATGTTTTAAGGAAGTTATAAAGTGTAAATGATTTGGCTTGAGCAAATCAAATATCCAGGACATCCTCTCAACTACCAAAAATTGATTGTCCATTCTAAGGGCAGACCATCAATTTCCCTGAAAATCTTCTTAAGGCTATGTGCACATGTTGCGGATTCTCTGCGGATCCGCACCGTTTTTTGCAGTGCAGAAACGCTGCAGATCCGCAATTGATTTACAGTACAATGTAAAAATCAATGAGAAATAAAAATGCTGTGCATACTTTGCGGAAAATCCGCTGCGGAAACGCTGCGCTTTAAAAGAAGTAACATGTCACTTCTTTTTTGTGAATCTGCAGGGTTTTTGTACCCATTCCATTATAGAAAACTGCAAGGGTAAAAAACGCAGCAAATCTGCAAGAAAACCACAGCAAAAATGCACAAAAAACGCTGCGGAACCGCACAAAAAACGTGACAAATCCGCAGGTGCGTTTTCTGCCAGGATAGGCAGAATCCGCACCAGAAATTCCTAAGCCTAATCCGCAACATGTGCACATAGCATTACTCTGATATCAAAGTTATTTGGAATTTACTTCCTTATTTATCTATTTGTGCTATGTACAAGTCATACCCTGATACACGTCAGCATTCTCTAACTGTGAACAAGAGTTGAGCAAATTTCCAGAGCTTTTGGGTTCCCGACACAGCGGTTGATTCGCTGACCTGACATGAAGGCATCTGTGTGGCGTACAGGGATCACCAGCCCTGCTAATCATCAGCTAAACCTTGGAACCCAGAGAGCAAGGAAATTCGCAAAGCTCCTGGCCTCGGCCAGAGAGCACTGACCTGGACCATAGACCATCCTCATGGACTGCTCATTTCGAATATCAAAGAAATATTATTCACTGTCCACCATTTTGTGAAAAAGGTCCACATGTATGTAAAGGTACCTTCACACATAACGATATCGTTAACGATATCGTTGCTTTTTGTGACGTAGCAACGATATCGTTAAGGAAATCGTTATGTGTGACAGCGACCAACGATCAGGCCCTTGCTGGGAGATCGTTGGTCGCTGAACAAAGTCCAGAACTTTATTTCGTCGCTGGATCTCCCGTGGACATCGCTGGATCAGTGTGTGTGACACCGATCCAGCGATGTCTTCACTGGTAACCAGGGTAAACATCGGGTAACTAAGCGCAGGGCCGCGCTTAGTAACCCGATGTTTACCCTGGTTACCAGCGTAAAAGTAAAAAAAAAACACTACATACTTACCTACCGCTGTCTGTCCTCCGCTCTGCTTCTCTGCACTCCTCCTGCACAGGCTGTGAGCGTCGGTCAGCCGGAAAGCAGAGCGGTGACGTCACCGCTCTGCTTTCCGGCTGCTGTGCTCACAGCCAGTACAGGAGGAGTGCAGAGCACAGCGCCGGAGGACAGACAGCGGTAGGTAAGTATGTAGTGTTTTTTTTTTTTTACTTTTACGCTGGTAACCAGGGTAAACATCGGGTTACTAAGCGCGGCCCTGCGCTTAGTAACCCGATGTTTACCCTGGTTACCCGGGGACCTCGGGATCGTTGGTCGCTGGAGAGCTGTCTGTGTGACAGCTCTCCAGCGACCAAACAGCGACGCTGCAGCGATCCGGATCGTTGTCGGTATCGCTGCAGCGTCGCTTAATGTGAAGGGGCCTTTAGAGAAAAATTGTCCAAACACACCAATTTTGTCAGGATCAGCTGAATATCTCATGTGTATGCGGGCCTCGCGATTCTTCCCTGACAGTAGAAGTCTTTGGAGAGAAGGACTTTGCAGGTGGACTTTCAAAGATTAAATGTTTTGTTTGGCAAGGAGATAAGCCGCTGCCTGATAAGTCAAGAAGCTGCACTCATAAAGAACCTAGGAGTTCTTAGCTGATCTTAGTGTTCCTGTGTATGGGGGATTTGGTATAGATGGGTGTCTGCAAAATTATCATTTAGCCAACCGATAATGTAATTAGCCAGCTTAACTTGTTGGTGTATCAATGCTTGGAAGGAATCAATTCTTTTTCCACAGATGTTGCTGGCAAGAAGTCTTTCGGAGCAATGGTCAAAGGGAAAAAAGTATAGTATGCAATATATCCACCAAAAATGAAAGCAGAATCCTTTAAAGGGTTTTACAATATAGCTCAAGTTATCATTTGCTGGGTCACTTTTTCAGGCAGAGAACCCCAATTCAGGCATTGTGACTTGTGAATTGACATTATCACAGTTTCACTCCCTGTCAGATCAGTCGTCAATGGACCGCATCCCCATTTGGATGCGGTACATCGACGACATATTATTGATCTGGCAGGGAAACTCTGAACTGTTGCAGAAATTTGTAGAATCATTAAATAGAAATGATCAAAATATCTTTGTCACTTACCATAGTGACAGAGATAGGATAGATTTTTTGGATGTGACGGTGTGGAGAGATGGGAATGATGTACTACAAACTACTATATATAGGAAAGAAACGTCCACCAACAGCTTGCTCCACGCCTCGTCTGCCCACAGAAACATATGATCAATTCTGTCCCAATTGGGCAAATTCCTTCGCTTGCGAAGGATCTGTTCCAGTGATGAGGACTTTGAGATGAAAGCCAGAGATTTATGTGAGAGGTTTCATGAGCAGTGCTATGGAAGACGTACTATCAAACGGGCTTACCACAGTAAGGTCATTGGGACAACACTACAATAACGTGCCCCAGCGCAGAAGGTACAAGCCGCCCTGCGAACCAACGGAAGCACTGAGGAGGGGGCAGTCTGAAATCTGCCCCCTCCTCAGTGCTTACGTTGGTTCGCAGGGCGGCTTGTACCTTCTGCGCTGGCGCACGTTATTGTAGTGTTGTCCCAATGGGCTTACCACAGTGCCAAATATTCTACAAGACATTCTTTGCTCTATGCCCGCGATGGTCATAATAACTCCTCCAATAAAATACGCTTTATAACCAACTACCATGCCCAATACTCACGCATGAAAGAATGCCTCCAAAAAGCATGGCCCATCCTACAAACGGATTCCATCCTTAAACAGATCCTCCCTGAAAAACAAGTGTGGCCATTCGACGTTCTAAAAATCTGAGGGACTATCTTGTGAGGAGCCACTATCATGTGGGCTCAGGACTGAGATTTATTGATGGTGTGGGTCCGAGGTGTGGATGCGTTCCTTGTGGCTGGTGTGTCACCTGTCCCAATGTAGATCGCACGGACACATTTATTAATTCCTCTGGATCGAGGACATATGTAATTAGGAAGCATATCACATGTACCACCAGAAATGTGATTTATTTTGCTACATGTCCGTGTGGTCTTATATACATAGGACTTACTACACGCAAACTTAAAGTGCGTGTACGTGAACATGTTCTTGGAATGTTCTTGGAATCGAGGCAGCCGCTGGCCATGACAACGGATCCACACTTCGGACGTTACCTTGCCATTTTAAGTTATATCATGATTGTGACAGTTCTGCACTTTGGGTCAGGGGGATAGATATGTCCGACCTGGGAATTCGCGGTGGGAGAATCAGTTCCAGACTGGCACAGCAAGAGACCAGATGGATCTGGACTTTAGATACTGTCCACCCTAAAGGACTAAACGAGAATATTAGTTTTGTACCATTTTTATAGAGTACAGTTGGTTAGAATACACACATGTGCTTTGGTTTTATATTCATTTGTATTGTTTTTTATCTTTAGTCCCATCAACTGTTATCCTCCTGTGATGAATTGCTCAATCTATTATGGACATGTATGGACGTTATTATATACATGGACTTCTGTTCATCTGTACATGCTGTGAAGCCACTACACCCACGGATGCAGGACACTGAATGTTATACAATCTTCGGCCAATCGCTGTGATATTTTTTGTCATGCATGGCATTTATATATGCTGTGGAATATGTATATATCATAATTTGTTTTTCCTTTATATTTTGCATCATGTTACAATGTTATTTTATATGATAATATCCAATTGGACCTAGATCCTTGGATGGGAATTATGTCCGTTTACACTCTATTACCTAGCGATCTATTTGTTATTAGTTATATCTATAATCTGCCATCTACACTAATACTGCATGGGTTTCAACATTACAGCGCTATATCACACTGTTAATTGATGCATCCAGCTACCGTCAGCTGTGATTCTTTCCAAGGATTACCATACTCACCAGTCACAGCACGCATGCGCACCATGGTCCTGGCTCGCCCGTCGGCTTGCGGCGTCTCATTGTGTTCCAGTGGTGATCATGTGCCATGACATCACTTGACACAGGACTCTGCCACCGCCGAGCATCCTGTCACCATGACAGCGCATGCATCACAGGAAGTGGCGGTGATCTCCTGGAACATACAGCAAGAAGTTGCTTTACGTCCCTGGACATCTGTCCATTAGGAAATCGCGATTTGAATGGTTTCTGGGGCTTCCCTCCTCACCCCATGAGAAAGGCTACACCGCCGAAACACGCGTCGGGAGGACGCTCGCGGACATATTCCTGGCACATTACGGATAATGATATCAGCTCTTGTAGCTGCTTCCCTTTTCCCGCTTACTTTTGATATACAGTGGGGCAAAAAAGTATTTAGTCAGTCAGCAATAGTGCAAGTTCCACCACTTAAAAAGATGAGAGGTGTCTGTAATTTACATCATAGGTAGACCTCAACTATGGGAGACAAACTGAGAAAAACAAAAACCAAAAAATCACATTGTCTGTTTTTTTAACATTGTATTTGCATATTATGGTGGAAAATAAGTATTTGGTCAGAAACAAACAATCAAGATTTCTGGCTCTCACAGACCTGTACACTCTTCTTTAAGAGTCTCCTCTTTCCTCCACTCATTACCTGTAGTAATGGCACCTGTTTAAACTTGTTATCAGTATAAAAAGACACCCGTGCACACCCTCAAACAGTCTGACTCCAAACTCCACTATGGTGAAGACCAAAGAGCTGTCAAAGGACACCAGAAACAAAATTGTAGCCCTGCACCAGGCTGGGAAGACTGAATCTGCAATAGCCAACCAGCTTGGAGTGAAGAAATCAACAGTGGGAGCAAAAAATAGAAAATGGAAGACATACAAGACCACTGATAATCTCCCTCGATCTGGGGCTCCACGCAAAATCCCACCCCGTGGGGTCAGAATGATCACAAGAACGGTGAGCAAAAATCCCAGAACCACGCGGGGGGACCTAGTGAATGAACTACAGAGAGCTGGGACCAATGTAACAAGGCCTACCATAAGTAACACACTACGCCACCATGGACTCAGATCCTGCAGTGCCAGACGTGTCCCACTGCTTAAGCCAGTACATGTCCGGGCCCATCAGAAGTTTGCTAGAGAGCATTTGGATGATCCAGAGGAGTTTTGGGAGAATGTCCTATGGTCTGATGAAACCAAACTGGAACTGTTTGGTAGAAACACAACTTGTCGTGTTTGGAGGAAAAAGAATACTGAGCTGCATCCATCAAACACCATACCTACTGTAAAGCATGGTGGTGGAAACATCATGCTTTGGGGCTGTTTCTCTGCAAAGGGGCCAGGACAACTGATCCGGGTACATGAAAGAATGAATGGGGCCATGTATCGTGAGATTTTGAGTGCAAACCTCCTTCCATCAGCAAGGGCATTGAAGATGAAAAGTGGCTGGGTCTTTCAACATGACAATGATCCAAAGCACACCGCCAGGGCAACGAAGTAGTGGCTTCGTAAGAAGCATTTCAAGGTCCTGGAGTGGCCTAGCCAGTCTCCAGATTTCAACCCTATAGAAAACCTTTGGAGGGAGTTGAAAGTCCGTGTTGCCAAGCGAAAAGCCAAAAACATCACTGCTCTAGAGGAGATCTGCATGGAGGAATGGGCCAACATACCAACAACAGTGTGTGGCAACCTTGTGAAGACTTACAGAAAACGTTTGACCCTTGTCATTGCCAACAAAGGATATATTACAAAGTATTGAGATGAAATTTTGTTTCTGACCAAATACTTATTTTCCACCATAATATGCAAATAAAATGTTAAAAAAACAGACAATGTGATTTTATGGATTTTTTTTTCTCAGTTTGTCTCCCATAGTTGAGGTCTACCTATGATGTAAATTACAGACGCCTCTCATCTTTTTAAGTGGTGGAACTTGCACTATTGCTGACTGACTAAATACTTTTTTGCCCCACTGTATATCTTATGGGCTAGGCTTTATACAGATCAGTCTAGATGGGAAATGTGCAATATATATATATACGTGACCATACTTCATACTATGATATATGTCCCTGTAAGCTTATATTATTGATATATTTTACGTCCTGTGAGCGTCCTAATTTCTGGCATGTGCTAGTGGTTGTAACCCCTCTTTTTCCTTTTTGTCATCTGTACCTGGCTATTAAATAAATGTAATGTGGATTATTTAAATTATATTTGGGAGTTGTTGGTCGTGGTTTTTTTCTTGTTGTCTATGGTTTTCGCGACTTTTTCCTTGATTATGTCCATAGAAATATATTATCACAGTATCTTCATATTGTAATCTAGTTGATATAGTCACTGTGATTTTTTTTGCCTTCATGAGTGTTTTGATTATCACAGTTTCAGCCAAACAAATGTGCTGTGAATGGTCCAATCCTAATTTCAATTTCTAACTTTTGCAACTTCCCCATTTTACTGATAATCTGCAGATAATACAAGAGACCATGATAGAGAGGGAGTCTGTTGTGTTTCGCAGGAGAAAAGTGAACGTTCTAAGTGACTAATATATTGGAGCTTTCGAAACTAAAATGCAGAATTTAAGCAATGTCTCTGGTTTTCATGCTTAAAGAGATATGAACTTTCCTTTTGAGATTTCCAGGTCAGGGTTTGAGTACAGCCACTGATTGTATTCAGATGTGCTGAAGAACTCTAAAAATCAAACACATAGCCAGGATTTGCTAAAATAACAAAGTTCAGGATAAAGCAAACTGAGGAATAACATAGTACTACAGTCAGAAAAAAAAATCAGGAGCCGATACCAGTAGCTGAACTTCAAAAACCAACTAGCACTAGACTCGTTAGGATTATACTGTTAGTTAGATTAATTGTGATACTGATTAATGTTCTATTCAAAATGTTGTTCATATGTATCCTTATTATGCTCTCCAAATTTTAATTTCCGTCACTTAAAAATGCACCTAAATCTGCAAGGAAGGTGCATAAACTCTGGTCCTCTTGAAATAGACATCCAAGGATTGACATCATCCAAGATTGCCAATTATTTTGGCAACTGGAAGTGCCTATCCAAAAAAAGGAAAGACACATGCCAATTCCACATGTTCACGGCATAAGATAGACACTGTTAGATGAGGCATCCCGGCTTGCTACAGTAATCAGGTATAAGAAGTACACATTTGAGCATATGATTAGATTTTGCTTTTGTTGGGTTTTTTGTTTGTTTTTTGAAGATGCATTGAAGGAAAATATGGTTAAAAGTTAATAAATGGTTTATTTTAAAGAGCATTAATTAGGAAAAAGCTATTGAAATAACATGTTCACTTAAACCATATGCGGAAATCAAAAGATATTAGGAAAACATGAAAGCAATATTTTCTTCTTTGTATTATTTATGAAGAAACAAGAGGTTTAGTTCTTATTCTCATAATTAAAGAGCACCGTATAAAGCTACGCCAAGCCCTCTAATGAGAAAATCCTCCTCATCTCTGTGTACTGTGGTCCCTGGACACCATGGAAACAATGCATCCGCAAAATCTGATTAAAATTCTCTTCTACAAGCTGCGTTTTATTTTCCAACAGAGTATTTCATCTCGCTAGTAAGGGAAGGGATGTGTGGTAGGACCCTGACATACACCAAACTGCACTAAATTGTTCTTTACTTTTGTATATTTTACACTGATTGAGTCAATATCTGTGGTAAATACCTCCCTGAGATGATAGTAAGACTATGTGGCATGAAGGTTACCGGGGATTATTGAGGGCAGAAAGGACTTCAAGCATTGAGACTGGCTGCTAATGGATCATGTCTGTGCTGATCTCCTGATATATCATCTGCTAGAAAACCCAATTAACATTACAGTACTGGTCACATCTCATGCGGAAAGGCTCTGGAAACAAATATTTTATATTATTATTATCATTATTCCATGAACTGGTTTAGGGTTACCCAGGAATCAGGTCTTCAGACATGGCATACCAAACCAGGCACAAGGCAGCCGTTAAACACAAAGCTTTGGCTAACCTTGAAAAAACTGATTTGTCAGAGTCGTGATGCAGGAACAGTGAACTATGTAGATGAAATTTACTGCTTTCCCTCGACCATTACTAACAGAATTCAGCTGAAAGTAGATTTCAACTTGTTGCCTATATTTCACATGCTGTCTGACTCTTAAAGCACTTTCTCATTTGCTCAACACATCCAACCTCACGACACTACATTACCTTGTGTTGAACACTGAGAATTGCATTTTGGCTTCTCTTGTAGTGTACAACACATAAATACCATTTAGATGTTACCACCATTCATTAGGATACAAATATTAGCTTACTTTGGGTGGAAGCAGCAGCCAGAAAGCCAATCAGAGTGCCCTTCACCGGTCATGATGATCTCTCCACTGGGAATGGACCACATCTTCCAAAGACGGTCATCACTGGCGGTGACCAAGATTTCCTTACGAGGGTGCAAGGCCAAACTGTAAAAGAAATGCTAAGATTGAGGAATCATCACA
Organism: Ranitomeya imitator; assembly: GCF_032444005.1. NCBI lineage: Eukaryota > Metazoa > Chordata > Amphibia > Anura > Dendrobatidae > Ranitomeya > Ranitomeya imitator. The sequence goes on from NC_091288.1 coordinate 66,690,639, forward strand.
ACATAAACAGAGAAACACTTTAAGATGTCATAAATGGCTTTTAGATTTTATAACTGCAACATTGTGTTATTTATGCAAAAATAGTTAATAAAATGACTTCCAACAGAGCTTTACTGAAACACCAGTGGTGTCGTCAAACGTTAATGTTTGCCTATTGGGTGTAAAATGATTGCTTCAAGTATGTCAAATAGAGTCGAGCCAAAATATTTTTAAGACCCTCGTCCAGGAGTCACTTTCAAAGACTCACAACTATCTATGGCATTCCCAGCCGCTGACCTGATTAGTATGTCTTCCGACATCACTATGTTCCAGCACGACACATGCATAATGTCATGGGGGTCTACTAATCAAAAGAGGCACGAATGATAGTGCAGATAGTAGAAGGTTCATAATGTTTTGGTCTGGTGACTGTGGACAACTGACCAGGGCCCTGCTAATCTAATTGCTCAACTCCTAAAAGACAATTAATTTATCGGCAAGATTGCTCACAACTATTTATTTCCATAAAGTAATAATGCAATGATAGAGTAATACCATGATTTTACCATAAGGTAATACTGAGGCACCATGGATCTCTAGTCTTTCATCTGCTGTGCTTCCTACACATGTCAACTTCAAGAGTAACTGTTGTGCAATTTTTAGGGTATAGCTATAGGGCAGCATGTGATGTGCAATATTAAGATCACACTGTTGCAATGTGTCTTTCTACCTAATGTTGTCAATGTTGTTGCACTGTAAACCATAATGTCAAGATACTGTAGCAGAATTTCCACAAGGACATTTGCTCCTTCCCTGCCTCTCAAGCTAGGAGAACCCTAGGCTATCCCTATACCCCAGATTACCTGTGAAAGTAAAGATGCTGGGGTTTCGTACCTTGCTATACTGCTATATGCATGCTGATCTGTTTCCTCCCCCACTTAAGGAGATATGGAACAAAAGTGTACAGGAAAACACAAACCTGACAGGCAGGGATAAAAGAAAACTACAATCAGTCAAATGCACTCATGACACAACCGAATGGAAATCAAGGGAACACTAGGTGGGGTAAACCAAATGGGAGAGGATTAGGATAAACACATAATATCAAATCCACATAGATATCTCCTGTAAACTTCTGAACACTAACCGACAGCTACTAATTCCAAACTCTTGTTCACCACCAAACCAGGAAGTTGTAACTATCAATGGCAACTCACAAGTGCTAGTAGAGAGCATATATATCAGAGGGGAGTAGCCAACAAAGAACAGCAAAGACAATTCAGGATGGAAAGCTCCAGGAGATCAACTGAACTGATTAACCCTTGCAATGAAAGAGCAAGGAAAACATGCACTGTTTAATAGGATGGTGAAGCAGTTCTAATCAGTGCAGGAATTTGTGTAACCAGATTGTGATCTTCTGTCCCCTCTCGTGGTATCCCCATTATACTTGACCTACAGCTACCACAAAAAACCTAACCTGTTGCATTTTTGAGGATGAATGAAACTTGGCACTCAATTTTTGAGAAGAAAAGCTTCCTAGTTTATTGATGCATCCAGACAAACAAAACCGCTAAACGTTTTCGGTCCACACCGGACCTTCGTCAGAGCGTTTCTTAGACATTGACTGGATGAGGAAGCTAATGAGCCTGAATGAGCGTCAGCCAGAGCACGGGATATAGGAGCTGCAGTCTGCTGCAGGATCACAAAGGAAGGTGAAGCGCCAGAGGAGAGGTACAAAGCCTGGAGGGAGTAACGGCGCTGGATCCTGAGCGCTAGTAGTGCAGAGCAGAGGAGAGCATATAGCCTTTTTACTAGGCACTGCTCCTAATAGCCAGATTCCTGTCTGTGGATGGATACCATGCTTGGCATAGGTGGCTTTCCTTCATAGGATGCTGCCCTTCCCGTGGTTGTTCCTTCCCAGGTTAAGGCCTGGCTATTCACTGCTTGCGTCGAGAAACACGTGATGGTGTCTCCGCAGCTTCTTTACATGCATCTGCATATTTCCCATAAGGGATGGGGGCAGTGTTCTGGAATCACTGCGTTAAGAAACACGTGATGGTGTCTCCGCGGTGTTGGATGTTTTGGTCTCCCCGAGGCCAATCATCTGTGCCTTTATAGCCTTTTTACTAGGCACTGCTCCTAATAGCCAGATTCCTACTCCACACTGATGAGGGGCAAAAACCCCGAAACAGCTGTCTGTGGATGGATACCATGCTTGGCATAGGTGGCTTTCCTTCATAGGATGCTGCCCTTCCCGTGGTTGTTCCTTCCCGGGGAAAGGCCTAGCATGACATTGCAACATGTCTCCAGTTTAGCTGGGTATTTATTCTTACAAACACAAAGCACAAATACTCGTGCAACAGCATGACAAATATTTTTGGTCACGCAACTGTTCCGAGCTCGATCAGACTCACCGTGTAGCCCTAACCTTATGCAACATTTTTATATCTATTTTTTTACTTATGCAGCAATCAAAGTATGTATGGATAGCAGTTTCATGTGGCTTTCTGCTGAAAGGAAATGCCACATAGTAGATCCCGATGGCAGAAGAGATCTATTTAGACATTTTTGACAAGCCATGCTTAAAGGAACGTAAGATGATGTGCTAGTGCATGTGCTCTAGTTTCATCTGTTTAGTGAACTAAACAGAGCTAGTGTCAGTGGCACTTTTCCCCTGCATCTTTCTGTGGTGCCAAACAATGCATGTGACTGTGGACATCATTGGCCCTAGATCACAACCAAAATTGACCAAATTTCTGCAACAAAGGGCTGTCAAATTCATGGTACCCCAGCAATTGCTACTTTCCCACATGAGAAGAAGTATAAAAAGAAAAAGAAAGAGAAAATGTATTGTAACAAAGAGGAAAGCCTTTGATTTATCAATTTGTGACTAATGGAACAGATAGAAATAAAGATTAGACATAAGTAAATATAAGGAAACAAACTGGCCAACCGGGATATGTAATAAAAGAAACTGAAATAGTTTCATAAAACATTCAAAATGATTGAATATCCATAAGTAAAATATTTTTAGATTATTTTCTACATGAGATAAACTGGTTGGAAAATATTTGCTATATTATACAAGAGAAAGAAAGATGTCAGCAAACTGACACCCTTTAATGATCATCGTCGGTGGCGGCACAGCAGTTAAAGTGACGCTATTAAGTTTCCGCTGTTAAAATAAATCCTAATTATGGTCATTTTCACAATCTGCTGCTATTTGGCATGAGCTCCTTTAGAAAGAATTATGAATTGTGTTTCTTTTCTAGTCAATTCTTTCCCTGGTGTTTCCATATCACATATGATTGGCTGAATGTTCTCATCATTTTGTTCCCTCAGGTCTCTCTCCACGACGACAATAACTTCAAAACTGAATGCTCGTCTGACTTCGGGCGCTAAAATGGATCCGATCCCTTGTTGCAAATTGCCTTGCTGCTGCATTTCCAACAGAGATATCAGAGTTGGGAATCGTGCAGAGATTCCTTGAGAGTGTCTCCGGCTGACGAGAGCTATCTAGCCGAGACACCTGGCTGGCTTCTGTGCCCTTTATCATAGCCATTCATCAGGCTCCATTACAGAGCTATCTATACGTCTGTAACAGAGACGAGAGTAACTGAAAATTAGAATGTGTCGAAGAAGAAAAAAAGGCACTTGAGTCACATCAAACCCTTGCACCTGTCCTTGAAAATGGCAGGAAATGATATATACATGTAGCAACTGGTCTTTTATGGATGTCATAGAAGCCTCACAGAATTAAGTGCTGCTAATAAATATATTTTGCAGCGGGAGCCTATTTCCTCAACATGGATGGTCAATTTATTATATCTGTATCAATATAAAATATAACCCCATGAATGTAAAGCATATGATCATTGTGATGCTAAAAGTGAATTCTAGACGTAATGCCTTAAACTCTAGAAGTAATGTTGCATATTCATAATTTCTGCTGTTGAATGATCACAGTGTAAAATTTATAATATATAGATATGTATATACATTTACACATGTGTGTTTGTGTGTGTTTGTATGTATTGATCCCACTACACCATAGGTTTTTAAGGGGAAGCTACCATTAGAAAATGTTCACACTGGCTTTTTAAATTCTAACTCTCTTTTGTTTCAGGAAACAATACATGCACAAAGCCTCAAAGATAAGAACACAACCCTATCTTTTGTCTTGAAGCAGATAATGCACATGTGCAAAGGAGTGGGAGCAGGGTCAGTTGTGACATCAGCTTAATGCTCGTGAGATTTTAATGGTAGTAGCCAAAAAAACGTTTCGGTCCTATATCTGGACCTTCATCAGTTACGTACTATGATGAAAAAGTGAATGACTGTAGTGTCATATAAGGCACAGCATGGTCTGCGTCTGGTATTTGCGCAGATAGGTTTAGGCACACAGACTGGACTTATTAACGCTGATAGGTGCTGTCAGTGGCGTATCTAGGGGGGGGCAGCCGGGGCATTTGCCCCGGGCGCAGCTGGCAGGGGGGCGCAGTCGGGCCACCTAACGTGGCGGTCCGTAGTGTCTCCCCCAGCAGCTGCATTCTGCCGCCCCCCGGACTGGGAGTCAGCTGTTCTCTGTGCCGACTGTCAAGCTGACAGCCGGCACAGAGAAGCTGCAGCGCACCGGCTCCCAGTATTCAGTTGTACTCGTATCTTAGACACGAGTACAATTGAAGATCTGACTGCAGGGCAGCGTCTAAACTGGAGTTGATTTCTTGAGGGGGAGGAGTCGATTGCAGGAAGCTGCTGGTGGAGAAGAGAAGCCGGAAATGAGGAGCTGCAGCATGGAGCCGTGCGAAGAGAGGACCAAGGGGCTGCAGCATGGAGCCATGTGAGGAGAGGAGCTGCACCATGGTGGACCCAGGGTACAAGGGAATGAGGACGCATTTGGAATAGGGGCTGATGAGACGCTGTGTGGGGAATGGGGAGATGATGAGACGCTGTGTGGGGAATGGGGAGATGATGAGACGCTGTGTGGGGAATGGGGAGATGATGAGACGCTGTGTGGGGAATGGGGGCTGATGAGACGCTGTGTGGGGAATGGGGGGCTGATGAGACGCTGTGTGGGGAATGGGGGCTGATGAGACGCTGTGTGGGGAATGGGGGCTGATGAGACGCTGTGTGGGGAATGGGGGGCTGATGAGACGCTGTGTGGGGAATGGGGGGCTGATGAGACGCTGTGTGGGGAATGGGGGCTGATGAGACGCTGTGTGGGGAATGGGGGGCTGATGAGACGCTGTGTGGGGAATGGGGGGCTGATGAGATGCTGTGTGGGGAATGGGGAGATGATGAGATGCTGTGTGGGGAATAGGGGGATGATGAGGAGCTGTCTGGGGAATAGGGGCTGATGAGACGCTGTGTGGGGAATAGGGGAATGATGAGGAGCTGTCTGGGGAATGGGGGCTGATGAGACGCTGTGTGGGGAATGGGGGGCTGATGAGACGCTGTGTGGGGAATGGGGGGCTGATGAGACGCTGTGTGGGGAATGGGGAGATGATGAGATGCTGTGTGGGGAATGGGGAGATGATGAGATGCTGTGTGGGGAATAGGGGGATGATGAGGAGCTGTCTGGGGAATAGGGGCTGATGAGACGCTGTGTGGGGAATGGGGGGCTGATGAGACGCTGTGTGGGGAATGGGGAGATGATGAGATGCTGTGTGGGGAATAGGGGGATGAAGAGACGCTGTGTGGGGAATAGGGAGATGATGAGACCCTGTGTGGGGAATGGGGGCTGATGAGACACTGTGTGGGGAATGGGGAGATGATGAGATGCTGTGTGGGGAATGGGGAGATGATGAGATGCTGTGTGGGGAATAGGGGGATGAAGAGACGCTGTGTGGGGAATAGGGAGATGATGAGACCCTGTGTGGGGAATGGGGGCTGATGAGACACTGTGTGGGGAATGGGGGGCTGATGAGACACTGTGTGGGGAATGGGGGGCTGATGAGACGCTGTGTGGGGAATGGGGAGATGATGAGATGCTGTGTGGGGAATGGGGAGATGATGAGATGCTGTGTGGGGAATAGGGGGATAAAGAGACGCTGTGTGGGGAATAGGGAGATGATGAGACCCTGTGTGGGGAATGGGGGCTGATGAGACACTGTGTGGGGAATGGGGAGATGATGAGATGCTGTGTGGGGAATGGGGAGATGATGAGATGCTGTGTGGGGAATAGGGGGATGAAGAGACGCTGTGTGGGGAATAGGGAGATGATGAGACCCTGTGTGGGGAATGGGGGCTGATGAGACACTGTGTGGGGAATGGGGGGCTGATGAGACACTGTGTGGGGAATGGGGGGCTGATGAGACGCTGTGTGGGGAATGGGGAGATGATGAGATGCTGTGTGGGGAATGGGGAGATGATGAGATGCTGTGTGGGGAATAGGGGGATGATGAGGAGCTGTCTGGGGAATAGGGGCTGATGAGACGCTGTGTGGGGAATGGGGGGCTGATGAGACGCTGTGTGGGGAATGGGGAGATGATGAGATGCTGTGTGGGGAATAGGGGGATGAAGAGACGCTGTGTGGGGAATAGGGAGATGATGAGACCCTGTGTGGGGAATGGGGGCTGATGAGACACTGTGTGGGGAATGGGGAGATGATGAGATGCTGTGTGGGGAATGGGGAGATGATGAGATGCTGTGTGGGGAATAGGGGGATGAAGAGACGCTGTGTGGGGAATAGGGAGATGATGAGACCCTGTGTGGGGAATGGGGGCTGATGAGACACTGTGTGGGGAATGGGGGGCTGATGAGACGCTGTGTGGGGAATGGGGGGCTGATGAGACGCTGTGTGGGGAATGGGGAGATGATGAGATGCTGTGTGGGGAATGGGGAGATGATGAGACCCTGTGTGGGGAATAGGGGGATGATGAGGAGCTGTGTGGGGAATGGGGGGAATGATGAGGAGCTGTGTGGGGAATGGGGGATTTATTGTGTGGGGGAGATTTGGAGAGGAGATGGGGGGATTTAAGGACACAAAATGAAGAGCAAAGGGGGAGATGGGGGGCATATATGAGGAAACAGTACAGGGGAATGGGTTGGCATGTATGAGGAAACAGTATTGGGGAACGAGGGCAGACTTCTGAGTTCTCACAGTGCGCACTGCACACTGTCAGAATTCTCTCATGCTGGCAATTTACATACATGCGGTCACATGCTGACTAGACATGTGTGGCCTCACTCAATGAAAATTAACTGAGCGAGGTCAGACACGTCTAGTCGGAATGTGGCCAGAAGTATACAAATCACATACTTGTGCTGACATGACTGTCCACAGGCAAGGGAGAATCCTAAAAATGTGCAGCACATTAGTTGTGAAAATTCAGAAGCCTGCGATGTCAGGATTCAGCTCTGCAGGTTCCAGTAGTCATCACATGGACACTTCTCTCATATGCGACTTTCATACTTACGGTCCTGTGACAACGAGCTTCTCTTCTGCTTCTCCGTTTTTCACTGAATATTGAGAGCATTAGGGAGAGGAGCTTGAAGGTACATGACTAAGTGTGAAAATCGCATATGTCCTGGGGGGGGGGGGGGGGCGCCAAAATGAATTCTTGCCCCGGGTGCCAGAAGCCCTAGATACGCCTCTGGGTGCTGTGCTTGTGTCCAGACACGGAATCCCCGCTTGTCCCGTGTCTGGACACAAGCACAGCACCTATCAGCGTTAATAAGTCCAGTCTGTGTGCCTAAACCTATCTGCGCAAATACCAGACGCAGACCATGCTGTGCCTTATATGACACTACAGTCATTCACTTTTTCATCATAGTACGTAACTGATGAAGGTCCAGATATAGGACCGAAACGTTTTTTTGGCTACTACCATTAAAATCTCACGAGCATTAAGTTGAGTGCCAGGTTCTTTCTTTTAGTATCACATGGTGTGGGAACCTACCTGGGCACCACTAGTAGTAGTGCACACGGCTTTATCTTTGAAGTTGTGACATCAGCTACTGTAATTGATGGATCCTATGCTATCAGTTGTGCATGGAGGTGTTATCAATCATTGTAATAGTTCCTTTATGTTCTTATTAACATTCAGTGCATGCCTTCTCCTATCGCTTTCCACTGTGCTCTCTGGAATGCACAGTCTGTGTGTAACAAACTAACTTACATTCACGATATTTTCCTCTCTAATTCCCTTAACCTTCTGGCTGTTGCAGAAAGCTGGATCCAGCACTCAGACACCACCGCCGCTGCCGCTCTCTTGTTTGGTGGGCTGAAATTTTCACATACCACCAGACCAGAGAACAGACAGGGTGGAGGTGTTGGTTTGCTCCTTTCATCACAATGTGCTTTCCAGGTCATCCCCCCAGTTCCCTCACTTACATTTCCTTCCTTTGAAATCCACGCCGTCAGACTCTTTAAGCCCTTCTCCTTGCGGGTGGCGGTTGTTCATCACCCTGCAGGCTCCTCCCACCTGTTTCTAGACCACTTTGCCACCTAGCTTACTCACTTTCTATCCTGTGACATCCCCACCCTCATCATGGGAGACTTTATTATCCCCATCAATGATCCCCTCTCGCAATCTGCCTCTCATCTTCTTTCTCTAACTTATTCATTCAGCCTCTCACAGTTCACTAATTCTCCTACGTATGAGGACGGGAATACTCTGGACCTGGTTTTCTCCCATCCCGGATCGCTGCATGACTTTACTAACTCCCCTCTCCCGCTCTCGGACCACAACCTTCTTTCCTTCTCTGTCAAGAATTGTCTCCTCACCCAGGACACCCCCAGTTACCACACTTATCGGAATTCACGTACCATTAATACCCAGCAGCTTATGGACAATCTCAACACATCTTTAGCCCCCATCTCTTCCCTCTCCTGTACAGACATAGCATTGTCACACTTCAATATTACACTGAAGAATGCCTTAGATGAAACAGCACCTTCTACACGCAGAAAGACCCGACACAGACAACGGCAGCCCTGGCGCACTATGCAAACACGCTTTCTTCAGTGTTGCTCAGGTGTACAGAGCGGCAGTGGAGAAAATCTCTCTTAGCATAAGACTTAATCCACCCTCATCACCTCACTCTCCAACAACCCAAAACGACTTTTTGAAACCTTAAACTCCCTCCTGAAACCTAAAGTACAGGCCCCATCACCAAACTCAGTGGTGAAGATCTGGCCACTTATTTCCTAGAAAAAATCAACCACATCCATCAGGATATCTCAGCCCAATCTCCTCAGTGCCTGGATCCCCTTCCTTGGCGCACCTCCAGCTCACTAGACATCTTTGAGCCTGTTTCAGAAGAAGAAGTTTCCAAGCTCCTCACTTCTGCTCGGCCTACAACCTGCAACAGTGACCCCATTCCTTCACCTCTCCTGCAGTCTCTCTCACCAGTGGTCACCACACATCTGAATAAAATATTTAACCTCTCCCTTTCTTCAGGTATCTTTCCCTCCTCATTTAAACATGCCATCATTACCCCTTTACTTAAAAAGCCATCCCTGGACCAAAACTGGACTGCTAACTACAGACCTGTCTCTAACCTTTCCTTCATCTCTAAACTCCTGGAATGCTTGGTCCACTCCCGTCTAATCCGCCATCTCTCGGATAACTCTCTTCTCGACCCCTTACAATCTGGTTTCCGCTCTTTACACGTCACTCAAATTGCCCTCACTAAAGTCTCTAATGATCTAATAACAGCTAAATCCAAAGGTCATTGCTCTCTGCTTATTCTCCTGGTTCTATCTGCCGCATCTGACACTATGGATCACCAGCTCCTTCTCACTATGCTCCATTCCATAGGCCTCAAGGACACAGCCCTCTCCTGGTTCTCCTCCTACCTCTCTGACCGCTCCTTCACTGTAGCTTTTGCCGGCTCCTCTTCCTCTCCTTGTCCCCTTACTATCGGGGTTCTGCAAGGCTCAGTCCTAGGGCCCCTCCTTTTCTCTATATACACTGCCCCTATTGGACAAACAATCAGCAGATTTGGGTTCCAGTATCATCTCTATGCTGACGACACCCAATTATACACTTCTAACCCTGACATCACCCCTTCCCTAATTCAAAATACCAAGGATTGTCTGTCTGCTGTCTCTAACATCATGTCCTCCCTCTATCTGAAACTAAATCTTTCCAAAACTGAACTACTTGTGTTTCTCCCTTCTACTAACCTCACTCTACCCAACATCGAAATTACCCCGGAGGGTTCAACCATAACTCCCAAGCAGCATGCCCGCTGTCTTGGGGTCATATTCGACACCAAACTTTCCTTTACTCTCTATATCCGATCACTCACTCGCTCCTGTCACCTGCATCTTAAAAACATCCCCAGACTCCGACCTTTTCTCACCTTTGAAACTGCTACGACTCTTACTGTCACTCTTATTCATTTGGACTACTGCAACTCTCTTCTGATCGGTCTCCCTCTTACCAAACCTTCTCCTCTCCTATCCATCTTGAATGCGGCAGCCAGGGTCATATTTCTGTCCAGCCGCTTCACCGATGCCTCCATCTTGTGCCAGTCATTACACTGGCTACCCATTCGCTACAGGATCCAGTATAAACTCATCTCTCTCACCCACAAAGCTCTCCACAGTTCTGCACCACCTTATATCTCCTCTCTCATCTCCGTCTATCGCCCTACACATGCCCTCCGTTCTACAAGTGACCTAAGACTAACATCCCCCGTAATCCGAACCTCGCATCTCCGTCTCCAAGACTTCTCTCATGCTGCGCCAGCTCTCTGGAATGCACTTCCCCAGACGATCAGACTGATACCTAGCCCCGACCTATTCAAGCGCGCTTTAAAAACCATCTCTTCAAACAAGCCTACCACATCAACTACTCAGTAAACTAACTTTGCCCTGTTCCCTCCTTCCAAATATTATTCTGAATCTGCACCCTACTATTCATCTGTCTCCACACCCTCAATGCACATGATAACTTCACTTGATACTTGACTATTGCACTTAAACACACGGGCTGATGACCGGATCATGCAGCTTTATATGAAAATCCCTATTTATTATAATTGCCAGACCTGAAATAACAAGCACTTTTCACCTATTGTGTCCCCCCATTCCCATGTAGATTATAAGCTTGCGAGCAGGGACATCACCCCTAATGTTACTGTTTAAATTGTCTTAACTTGTACTGAATTTATTGTCTGTACATGTCCCCGCTTAATTGTAAAGTGCTGCGGAATATGTTGGCGCTATATAAATAAAAGTTATTATTACAGTATATAGCACAGTCCACGTAGTATATAGCACAGAGACGTAGTATATAACACAGCCCACGTAGTATATAACACAGCCCACGTAGTATATAGCAATGTGGGTACCATATCCCTGTTAAAAAAAAAGAATTAAAATAAAAAATAGTTATATACTCACCTTCCGGCAGCCCCCGGATCCAGGCGAGGCGTTTAGCGATGCTCCTCGCGACGCTCCGGTCCCAAGAATGCATTGCGGTCTCGCTACGTCATCATCTCGCGAGACCGCAATGCATGGCCCGCAGCGTTGCAAGGAGCTGGAAGGTGAGTATATAATGATTTTTTATTTTTTTAATTATTTTTAACCTTAGGTCTTTTTACTACTGATGCTGCATAGGCAGCATCAATAGTAAAAAGTTGGTCACACAGGGTTTATAGCAGCGTTAACGGACTGCGTTACACCGCGGCATAATGCGGTGTAACGCAGCCATTAACCCTATGTGAGCGCTGACTGGAGGGGAGTATGGAGGGGGCACTGACAGAGAGTAGGAAGGAGCGAATTTGCGGCCGGACTGTGCCCGTCGCTGATTGGTACCGGCCTGAAGATTGCAATATGAAAAAAACATTGCCACATTGTCTTTTAAAAGGACATTTAAAAAGCAGTAAGATCAAACAATAGGTCACTTTCTGTTGCTTGCTTCCCTATAACCTCTTTATTTACAGCCTTACAATATTTCTCACACTCCAGCAGCTTGTGGTCGCTTTATTTCTTCCTGTAGACTCTGTAAATGTTCACAAACATATTGAGGTTCCTCCAAAGTATGTAACAGTAAAATAGTAAGGAGGAGGATACACCTGCAGTTATCCTGTCTATTTTTTATACTGACAACATTAAGGTGGATTTAGATTTAATATTATTGACCCTATACTTAGTAGTAAAAAAAAAAGTGTCAAAACAGAGATGTTGATTTTTTTTAATGAAAAGTATGATATAAAGTTATTGCCAGAAAAAATTCTGATGAATTTAGTTTCCTAAAGTGCACAGTCAGACAGCAGAATAAATCGGATCAACATCAGATTGCTGTGATTGGACTGGCCGGTGGGTCTCCTGGCCCGAGCGTGACATCTGCATATACATACATGAAGCTGTTACACTCAGGTCTGAAGAGCTGCCGGCCAGTCCATGCACTGAGGTTTGATCTCATTCCGATATATATGGCCGACTGACTGCAACCAAAGAGATATTCCAGCATGAAGCAGTGGGGACACCAACTCCACAATTGCTTCTCAAACTCTTACACCAATTGTCCTAGGGGGGCTAGACCTCCTATTCGGGAGATCAGTGGGATCCCACAGAAGACAACCTCTATTGGATAAATAGGAATTCCCCATTAAGGGGTAATGTCTGTAAAGTTTCTGAGATGAGATGCCGTTCGGATGCGCATTATTTAAGAGCTGTTTTGTTTTGAAGGGCAGAGGGTGGAAAGTGCCCTCTGCTCCATGGGACTTACAATCACACATACTTGTCTACTAGTCGTACGATTACTGAACGTGTTGTACTAGCTGCTGTTTCATAGTTTTTAATAGTTTCTAAAGAAATGAGATGTTGTATAAGCATATTGTGGATTTCTGCATGAGTATAACATTTAGAAAAGTTACAAACACTTCAGAACGGCACATTTACAGAGCAAAATGTATTGTGAGATGCCCCTCCGCCCCACTAGAACCTCATTACACAATTCTTTCAAAACCCAAGAACTCTGAGACTAATCAAACAGCGTGTGGCTTGTTGATGAATATTTGTTTAGCTGCTTCATCTCCATGCAGTCTACTGTAATACAAATGCCATTATTATTTGTAATGTACTGCCACCGTGCCCAATTAGTTTAACTCGGTAGATTCCAAAATCTCATCATGAGGCTTTGCTTCAATGAACTGTGTGACATGTATGTTGGCTAAATAATTTTGAGGAAGTCTAGTATAAATCCACTCAGTGTCTAAGAAGCTTTGTGGATGGATTTGAGTACAGACTGGCATTAGAATAAAATTAGAGGGCTTGTCCCACAAACAAAGTACATTATATTCAATAGATCTTGAAATAATAAGGTCCTTAATTTGATGTGTTAAAAAATGTTTCTGTGCTAAGATAATCTTATAAACGTTCCCCTGATATACCACAGCTGCAGGCGAGGAAACAAACGTACGTATACAGACAGGATAGCATGAGATCACATCTAATTCTTTCTGTGAGGTAAAACATTTCCCTACCTGTTTTTAAACAATGTTTTACCACACAGAAAGAATCAGCTGTGCGCCATTCTGTCCTGTCTGTATACTCTCTTTTGTTTCCTCCCCTGCCCTGGAGCTGTGGTATGATCAGACCATGTTCCTGCAGGTCAGAAAAGGCCATTACACAGCATCCTGTGCTGTGTGCTAAAGCTAAGTGGTTGAAGTAGAGTTGTTGTAGAGGTGTTCTGTGGTTTGCTGTAGTACAGTATGTGTGTGTTTATCCTGGTCCCTGTTTCCATTTAGTTTAATGCTCCATGTCCCTATCCTCCTCCTTATTGCTGGTTACGGCATTTGTATGATACTTTGTGTGCAGAATTATTAGACAAGTTGTATTTTGATCACATGATACTTTTTATACATTTTGTCCTACTTCAAGCTCTTCAGGCTTGAGTGCCAACTATCAATTAAGTAAATCAGGTGATGTGCATCTCTGTAATGAGGAGGGGTGTTGTCTAATGACATCAAAACCTTGTATAAGATGTGTTTAATTATTAGGCATCTTCCTTACCTTTGGCAAAATGGGTCAGAAGAGATTTGACGGGCTCTGAAAAGTCCAAAATTGTGAGATGTCTTGCAGAGGGATGCAGCAGTCTTGAAATTGCCAAACTTTTGAAACGTGATCACCGAACAATCAAGTGTTTCTTGGCAAATAGCCAACAGGGTCGCAAGAAGCGTGTTGGGCAAAAAAAGGTGCAAAATAACTGCCCATGAATTGAGGAAAATCAAGCGTGAAGCGGCAAAGATGCCATTTTCCAACAGTTTTGCTATATTTCAGAGCTGCAACATTACTGTAGTAACAGAAAGCACAAGGTGTGCGATACTCAGGGACATGACCAAGGTAAGGAAGGCTGAAAAACGACCACCTTTGAACAAGAAACATAAGATAAAATGTCAAGACTGGGCCAAGAAATACCTTAAGACTGACTTTTCAAACATTTATGGACTGATGAAATGAGAGTGTCTCTTGATGGGCCAAATGGATGGGCAGGAGGCTGGATCAGTAAAGGGCAGAGAGCTCCACTCCGACTCAGATACTAGCAAGGTGGAGGTGGGGTACTGGTATTATCAAAGATGAACTTGTGGGACCTTTTCGGGTTGAGGATGGAGTGAAGCTCAACTCCCAGACCTACTGCCAGTTTCTGGAAGACAACTTCTTTAAGCTGTTGTACAGGAAGAAGTAGGTATCGTTCAATAAAAACATGATTTTCATGCAGGACAATGCTCCATCACATGCCTCCAACTACTCCACAGCGTGGCTGGCCAGTAAAGGTCTCAAAGAAGAAAAATAATGACATGGCGCACTTGTCACCTGATCTGAGCCCCATAGAGAATCTGTGGTCCCTCATAAAATGTGAGATCTACAGGGAGGGAAAACAGTCCACCTCTCGGAACAGTGTCTGGGAGGCTGTGGTCGCTGCTGCACGCAATGTTCATCGTAAACAGATCAAGCAGCTGACAGAATCTATGGATGGAAGGCTGTTGAGTGTAATCATAAAGAAAGGTGGCTATACTGGTCACCAATTTTTTGGGGTTTTGTTTTTGCATGTCAGAAATGTTTATTTCTAAATTTTGTGCAGTGATATTGGTTTACCTGGTGAAAATAAACAAGTGAGATGGGAATATATTTGGTTTTTATTACGTTGCCTAATAATTCTGTGCAGTAATAGTTACCTGCACAAACAGATATCCTCCTAAGATAGCCAAATCTAAAAAGAACCCACTCCAACTTCCAAAAATATTAAGCTTTGATATTTATGAGTCTTTTGGGTTGATTGAGAACATGGCATGTACACTATGTGGACCCAATGCAAACCATTCTATGTATATGGGAGGGCCTCCAGATTTTACTTTTCAAAAGGTATTACTAGACCATGGTATTGGAGCATATATAAGACGAATGGTTGTAGATATAAGCAAGATCAAACATAACACTCTGGTCAAGATGGGTGATTTGCTGACTGATCCGGAAAACACAACGCAATGTGAGTCTAAGAGAGCCGGAACGAGGCTCCAATAGACTTACACTGAGAGCGTGTGACCATTAGTAGGGTTGAGCGACCTTTACTTTTATAGGATCGGGTCAGGTTTCACGAAACCCGACTTTTTCAAAAGTCGGGTCGAGTGAAATCGGCCGATCCTATAAAAAAGTCGGGGTCGGGGTCGGCCGAAACTCGAAACCCAATGCAGTGCATTGGGTTTCCAATGGTTCCCAGGGTCTGAAGGAGCGGAAACTCTCCTTCAGGCCCTGGGATCCATATTTAAGTGTAAAATAAAGAATTAAAATAAAAAATATCGCTATACTCACCCTTAGGGTTGAGTGACCTTTACTTTTATAGGATCGGGTCGGGTTTCAAGAAACACGACTTTTTCAAAAGTCGGGTCGAGTGAAATCGGCCGATCCTATAAAAAAGTCGGGGTCGGGGTCGGCCGAAACTCCAAACTCAATGCAGTGCATTGGGTTTCCAATGGTTCCCAGGGTCTGAAGGAGCGGAAACTCTCCTTCAGGCCCTGGGATCCATATTTAAGTGTAAAATAAAGAATTAAAATAAAAAATATCGCTATACTTACCCTCTGACGCGCCCTGGTACTAACCGGGAACCTTCCTTCCTTCGAATCAGCGCTTCCAGGACCTTGCGGTGACGTCGCGGTGACGTCGCGGCTTGTGATTGGTCGCGCGGCCGCCCATGTGACCGCTCACGCAACCAATCACAAGCCGCGACGTCTCACAAGGTCCTGCAAGAGCTGACTCTTAGGAAGGAAGGCTGCCGGAAAGAAGCAGGACGCGTCCGAGGGTGAGTATATACCTAATAGGAATATACTCACCCTCGGACGCGCCCTGCTTCTTTCCGGCAGCCTTCCTTCCTAAGAATCAGCGCTTGCAGGACCTTGCGGGACGTCGCGGTGACGTCGCGGCTTGTGATTGGTCGCGCGGGCGCCCATGTGACCGCTCGCGCAACCAATCACAAGCCGCGACGTCTCACAAGGTCCTGCAAGCGCTGATTCTTAGGAAGGAAGGCTGCCGGAAAGAAGCAGGACACGTCCGAGGGTGAGTATATACCTAATAGGAATATACTCACCCTCGGACGCGCCCTGCTTCTTTCCGGCAGCCTTCCTTCCTAAGAATCAGCGCTTGCAGGACCTTGCGGGACGTCGCGGTGACGTCCCGGCTTGTGATTTGTCGCGCGAGCGGTCACATGGGCGGCCGCGCGACCAATCACAACCGCGACGTCACCGCAAGGTCCTGCAAGCGCTGATTCGAAGGAAGGAAGGCTCCCGGTTAGTACCAGGGCGCGTTAGAGGGTAAGTATAGCGATATTTTTTATTTTAATTCTTCATTTTACATTAAATATGGATTCCGATACCAATTTCCGATATTGCAAACATATCGGAAATCGGGATCGGATTTCCGATACCACATTCAGAAGATCGCCGACTTCATGGCTGACCCTACACAGGGGTCGGGTTTCATGAAACCCGACTTTGCCAAAAGTCGGCGACTTCTGAAAGTGGCCGACCCGTTTCGCTCAACCCTACTTACCCTCTGACGCGCCCTGGTACCTATTAGGTATATACTCACCCTCGGGCGCGCCTTGCTTCTTTCCAGCAGCCTTCCTTCCTAAGAATCAGCGCTTGCAGGACCTTGCGTGACGTCGCGGCTTGTGATTGGTCGCGCGAGCGGTCACATGGGCGGCCGCGCGACCAATCACAAGCCGCGACATCACCGCAAGGTCCTGCAAGCGCTGATTCGAAGGAAGGAAGGTTCCCGGTTAGTACCAGGGCGCGTCAGAGGGTAAGTATAGCGATATTTTTTATTTTAATTCTTCATTTTACATTAAATATGGATTCCGATACCGATTTCCGATATTGCAAACATATCGGAAATCGGGATCGGAATTCCGATACCACATTCAGAAGATCGCCGACTTCATGGCCGACCCCACACAGGGGTCGGGTCGGGTTTCATGAAACCCGACTTTGCCAAAAGTCGGCGACTTCTGAAAGTGGCCGACCCGTTTCGCTCAACCCTAACCATTACCTCTGACTTCTCGTCATTTATTAGTTGTGGTTACAAGATGGTGGCATGGGACTAGAGTGGCGATGAGAAGAGCTGAAGACAGGGGGCTGGTGAGTATAATACCAAGGTCAAGGGCCTTACTTTAGGAGCACCATTCCAGCGCTGTTCTTTAATTTGAGGATTATACAGCTATTCTTACATGGATATTCAATGTAAGTACACAAGCTTCATCAGGTCTAAAAGATCTATTTTATATTGTATGCAATTTCTATCAAGTCTGGTGACAGATCCACTTTAATCATGAAACAAATATATCATTACAGCCTAGACATTTTAATAGATGCAGCAAAATGTATAACATTCAGAATGGATATTCTTCACTCTTTCCTTTGAATTTATAGGGTTTCCAATCAATGAATTGATGAAATGCTAGTTTACATGGCTGCTGTATATACAATGACACTAAAATCCACAGAACCGTGCTTTTATTACAGAAAGAAATGCAACAGACAAAATAACAATCCTGCTGGGACTGTTCCTTAGATCACAAATCTTTCTCCAGGCTTTATCAGAGAAGAGGATACTAGCCAAGGAGCGAGCTCATGTATTCTGACAAACTAATTTGCCTTCCAAGCTGAGCTCTCAGATGCCTCCTGTTTTTTATGAGAAAGGAGAAAAATTGCCAGCAACTGCAAAAATAAGTAAATTAAAACATCACATTTATTATAGTACATAAAAATCCAAAGGGGAGATTCAAAATACATACGCATTTCAAGATGTCTCTCTCTTAGTCTTGACCATTGTCAAGACTAAGGGAGAGTCATCTCGAAACACGTAAACCCGGTGTATCATCTTTTGTATGTATGTTTAATCTCCTCTTTGGATTTTTACAATCCGGGACAAGGGTCTCCTTCCCTGTCCCTTACATTAGGGGGCGCCCTAGCTTGCCCTATTCCCCAGGATACTTCTGAAGGTGAAGATGCAGGGGCCGCCACCCTTGCCTTATCTCCTGAGTTAGCCCTCCACCTGTTCTCTTCCTTCACCCAGGGAAGAGGGGCGCTATCGTGCACCGCAGTACAGCAACCCGACAAACAAGGCAACACCATTGAGGGTTATAATACAGCATGGGTAGGAATTAAAACATAACTTTTAATAGACTGTATACATAAAAGAAATCAAGAAAAAACATGTCACCCTAAGGGAAATAAAACACAAGGGATTGCCTCGCAACATAGAAAATAGAATGATATGGAAACAACAATCCCCATAGGATTAAAAGATTTCACTTGCAGTGGCTATACTCTGCAGTATAGTATAGAGAGTGGCAGGACTTTATGTCCCTCTATATAGCACTTTATCTCCTAAAACAAGCTAGCCCCTGATGATTCAGCTTGGAAGAAACGCGTTGGTACATTCCATTAGAGAGAGTGCAGGGCATGCTTGAACACAGGGGTAGATGTGGACTGCCCTTGTAAGGGGGGATAGTTTACTGCTAGTCCCATAGGGATTGACAGGGTATTGTCTTCCCCACATGCTGTATTATGGATTATCCTTAACCCAGGAATATCCTTTTCTCCCGTACCTGGTCATTGGATTTGCTGAGATTGTTGTATTTATATATATTTTTCTCTCAAATGTTGCATATTTTTGGCTAAATGTTCACATATGTGACCTTCATGTGATAACTGTCATTACTTATGCAGCTAAGGGTATAAAGATAATTATTGTTACCTGCATATGTGATTTGCACGTGCATTGACCTTCTAAAAATTATACCCTGGTTTATCTTGATTTTGCTATAGCCACTGCAAGGGAAATCTTTTAATCCTCTGGGGATTGTTGTTTCCATATCATTCTATTTTCTATGTTGCGACGCAATCCCTTGTGTTTTATTTCACTTAGGGTGACACGTTTTTTCTTGATTTCTTTTATGTATATATTAAAAGTTATGTTTTCATTCCTACCCATGCTGTATTACATCCATTGTTTGGTGGGATATTTTGGTAGTTATATCACTTATATATTGCTTTTTTTCACCAATGAGGGTTAACAGAAAACACCAGGCATACAAAATATTCTCTCACATATAACAGATGAATGCACTTGGGAGTGGAGGAAGGGGAATAAACCAAAGTAGAGGAAGGAAGGGAATTACCACACTTACAAACCACGCAAATGTCATAAATAACTCCTTCAGAACTCCTTCTCATATGAACTCCTCTCCTCCTAAGCCATGCAGCAAATACTAGCTCTGACATGGATTTGAATCAGGAGCCAGATTATAAAGGGAACGAGAGTGGCTAACTGAGCTCAGCTGAGCGCTCAGGGTTTTCCAACATGGCCGATTAACCACTGTTCAGCCAAAAGGAATAAACACCATCAAAATGAAGGAGAAGTGCTTCTTCTCAGCGAAGGAGTAGGAGCAATCAGACGCCGTAGTCTTCTGGCTTCTCTCTGTTTCAGAAACCCAGTGACAATAATAAATATGATGATTTATTAATTTTTGAGGTTGCTGGCAATTTTTCTCCTTTCTCTTGTTTCAT
The DNA here is from genome assembly GCF_032444005.1 of Ranitomeya imitator. Taxonomy (NCBI): domain Eukaryota; kingdom Metazoa; phylum Chordata; class Amphibia; order Anura; family Dendrobatidae; genus Ranitomeya; species Ranitomeya imitator. The sequence continues at coordinate 66,710,640 of NC_091288.1, forward strand.
ATACTTAGGAACTGGCTTGAGTTTTCCGTGCACTGTACCCTACTTTGAGATATTTTCCTACCCTGTGAGCTGATGTTTTTCTTTTGTTGTCTCTATTCTTTATTGTGTCTATGACTCAAGGCTTTGCTGCTCTGTCTGGAGGAAGCCTGCCTAGATGGAAAATTACCTTGAAAAATAAAATACCCTGAATGTACGATCCATTTATTTGGGTTAAAACAGCAGTAATATTGGCCCGATTGATCAACCATTGTTCATGCTAGTCTGGATGAGGTTGTGTGTTGAAGTTGGAGTTGGAATTTGATTCATTAAGAAGTGCATGCTAATTCCTAATAGATCAGGCACATCTTAAAAGTGGTGTGTGCTGCTGTCAGGAACTGGAGTCAGATTTGTCATGCAAAAGCTTGTCATGAATTCAAGAAATGAAAGAACAACCATCCGCATGACTCGTTCCGCCCAATTTTGTGAAGCTGGCCAAAATTGGTGTGAAAATGTGTGACTTTTTGAAGTGTTTTACGCAAAATTTCTGGAGTAATCGCATTGATGAATGAGGCCTATGTAGGCAGCGAAAAAAGTGCGAAATCTGTAGGTTTTTGTTACGTAATTTGAGAGCAGCATGAAGTAGGGGCAGAGACTCTTGATTTCAACAATGTGTCACCTATTGGGCTGTTTGCTGCAGTTTTGATAAAATTAGTTTTATCCGTAGGAATTCATCACTAGAAGACTAGTAGACCTACTGCCATGTAGTCCTTCATATTCATGAGCTGTGCATAACATCACCCTACCACTAATTGGCAGCTTTCTGCCTATGCACAGTAAATATAGAATGTTGCTAATTAGTGTGGACGGGGTTATACAGAAAACTGCTAGATCAGCAGCAGGGAAAACAGTAATTTTATGAAAATGACAGAAAGCAGCCCAGTAAGTGACAAATCACTAGAATCAGGGTCTCTGCCCCTACATTATGCTGCTCTCTCAGATGTGGTAGCAAAAACCTGGTGATAGATTCCCTAAACTACTGAAATATGATTTTTTTTAAATAATTTATACATTTACAGGCACATCTGAATTCTTCCGGTGTAAAATAAAATAAACTGTATGGGGATAGGACAAGAAATGTGAGGAATTAATGTTATCTTCATCAAGACACTCAGGTTTGGTTTCTCTTCCTTAGATACAGATGGAGCAGATGTAACAAGGTTAAGGATTACCATTTGGCACATTTTATAAAATGTAAATGCTTCATATGTTCCTTTACACGGAGCCACTAGTAAACCATCTGCAATATCTTAAAAAAAAAAAAGCAGTAGGAGGACATTGTCTCCATTATCCCTCAGGGAAAAAAATAGAAATTGAACAATCACCTACTCCATTATTCTACAGCACTGGGGAAAGGCGGACATCTTTTCTTTTAAATAGAGGAGTCTAAGTACTGGTGGTGCAATTGGCACTTCTGATGTAAGGACATGTCCGTGCTGAGCTACACAAGATAGCGCAGGCCTGGTGTGGTCACTATTACAATTACTGGGCAGCCTAACAAGTTGCAAGCTCTGTACTGGCAGAATAGATTTTATTGGAAAGACTTAGGGAATGTCCAATGAGGCATCCTGAAAGGGTTAAAGAGAATCTATCAGCAGTTTTTGCTATGTAATCTGAGAACACCATGAGGTTGGGGCTGAGACACTGATTTCAAGGATTTGTCACTCATAAGGCTGTGTGATGTTGTTTCTATACAAAGAGTGTTTTATTAGCAGGAGGTTATCACTGCCAGACTAGTGTTATGCCAATGTGGTAGTAAACACTGGGGTAAAGGATCTGACTATGAAAAAACTGCAAAAACCCCAGCCTGGTTCCTTTATAGACTATAGCATCCAGTAAAGAAGCCCCTAGCAGCTCCAGAGTGATCTGGATTAACCCTAAAGGTAAAACTATAGAAGACAACTTGCACCTGGCTCCCTGAAAGGCTGCCGAGTGTATCACATATCTCCGAAGAAACCCCAGCAGTACACTTATCTGACTGGCCTAGATACTCAGAGGGAGTACTACAACTGCAAGCAGGATCCAATCAAGACTATCAACAGCAGAGGGAAGGTTCAAATAGTGGCACCTGCAGTGTGATAGGACAGGCCAGATAACAAATGAAAAACACCTGAATGGACAAAGGCAAAAGGTAATCCGCACCAGGGCAGCGACAGAACCTGCTATGGCTGAGCAGACACGAGAACACAGGACTGACAGATCGAATCCTGAGGCATGCCAGACTAGCTCCTCTGCGGTCCAACCATACCCCGATTTCAGATAAGCAGCTCACTGACAATAGACAATGTGCACAGAAAGCTGTAGCGTGGGCGGGGGCAGCTTTCTGAGCTCTGCTACGTGCTACATCTAAAAACTCTGACTGTGTCATAGCTGCTGCACCCTGTAAGCTAAAGGATACATCACTGGAATCAGGGTCTCTTTCCCTGCATTATGCTGCTCTTGCTAGCAAAAACCTGGTGAGAGATTCCCTTTAAAACCATATTTAGATGCCATGTTTGCTCCTAATATTACCACCACTACATAAACTATATATTCTTCTGTTTTCTGCAGTGCTTGGATATAGGCATCAAACCCTTTGCGCTTGCCTCATCTCCCCACAGTGCAGAGATATCATGTATTGACAAGCTGCACCCACAGCAGCATTTCTCCCCAGCCGATCGTAGCATTAACCTTGGCACGGTGTCTGCGCAGGATTCCTGGAGAGGCCTATTTAGCATGGAATAATGTCCCTTCCATCAACGCATCAGAGAACTATAAGATATTAGTTTACCGGCAAGCGGCGAACATCGATTCCTCCTTCTGACAGTGATGGGGCCATTGTGCTTTGATTTAGATTGACACTGCTAATCTGCATGCGCGATGCAAAGAGATGGAAAGGTTTGGTGCTACCCAAGCTCACTTATGTCTTGGACCTAATCAAACATTAAAATGTGACTTTTGTGACCTTTGATAGTGGAGACGCCTCCTCCCTCAATAATAGTGCACAGTTATTTCAAAATATCACAGAGAAACATATAGCATTAATATCCAGAAAACTAAACCATATGTGCCAAAGACAGAATTATGAATGCAAGTTCAGTAAGGGTATGTGCACACATTGCGGATCTCCTGCGGATCCGCAGCGGATTTTCCGCAACATATGCACAGCATTTTTTTTTCTCATTGAATTACATTGTACTGTAAATCAATTGCGGATCTGCAGCGTTTCTACACCGCAAAAAATGCTGCGGATCCGCAGAGAATCCGCAACGTGTGCACATAACCTTAAAGTATCACACTGCGCTTTGAAAAAAATAAACATATCTGAACCTTTCTGTTTTCTGAGTACTATGCTACTCAGATATTTGCATCTCTGATAACTTAGGCCTGTCCCACACGTTCAGATAATTCCGGTACCGGAAAAATCGGTACCGGAATTATCCGTGTCCGTGTGTCTGTGTGCTTACGTAGCACATCAGTGTGGCACACGTGCGGCAGCCGTGTGTCGCCCGTGTGCCGACTGAGGACCACGCGGACCGTGCAGGAGACAGCGCTACAGTTAAGCGCTGTCCCCTGCGTGCGGTGCTGAAGCCGGTATTCATCCCTTCTTCCCAGCAGCGTTTGCTGGAAAGAAGGAATGAATAATCTTTTTTTTTTTCTTTCCCCTTAAAAATAAAGTTTGTGCATCCTATCCCGCCTCCAATCCCCTGTGCGCCCCTCCGCTTGCCAGGAAATACTCACCGACACCCAGCTCCAGCGATGTCTCCTCTCAGCGGCTGCAGCCGCACAGGGGATTGGAGGCGGGAGGGGACGCACAAACTTTATTTTTAAGGGAAAAAAAAAAAAAGATTATTCATTCCTTCTTTCCAGCGAATGCTGCTGGGAAGAAGGGATGAATTCCGGCTTCAGCACCAAACGCGGGGGGGACAGCGCTTACTGTAGCGCTGTCTCCTGCATGGCACATGGACTGCACATGGACAGCATCCGTGTGCGGTACGTGTTTTACATGGACCCATTGACTTTAATGGGTCCGTGTGATCCGTGCGTTCCCACAAACACTGACATGTCTCCGTGTTTTCCAAACGGACACATGGTCCGTGAAAACACGCTGACATGTGCAGAGACACATTGATTTTAATGTGTCTACGTGAGTCAGTGTCTCCGGTATGTGAGGAAACTGTCACCACACGTACCGGAGCCACTGACGTGTGAAACCGGCCTTAGAGTCTGTTTTCATGTATTAGTATAATATGCAATCCTGGAGTTTATACTGCAGTCCTAATTGCTGAGGAACCGCACAGGGATGATCCGCTTTCCATGGGACTAACCTGAGTGTGGTGACCGGCTGTGATTTCTGGATGGAAATCTAATATATAAAGCTGAATGTGTGTGTGTGTGTGTGTGTATATGTGTGTATGTCCGGGATTGGCATCTGCACCGTCGCAGCTACAGCCACAAAATTTTGCACAGTCACACGTCTGGACCCCGATAGCGTCATAGGCTATGTTGTGAGGCGAAATTTTAACCCCGCGCGTTCCAATTCACCAAACAATTTTGCCCCTATCTACATAATGGGGAAAAAAGTGAAAGGAAAAGTGTTGGAAGCGTCGCAGCTACAGCCACAAAATTTTGCACAATCACACGTCTGGACCCCGAGAGCGTCATAGGCTATGTTGTGAGGCGAAATTTTAACCCCGCGCGTTCCAATTCACCAAACAATTTTGCCCCTATCTACATAATGGGGAAAAAAGTGAAAGGAAAAGTGTTGGAAGCGTCGCAGCTACAGCCACAAAATTTTGCACAGTCACACGTCTGGACCCCGAGAGCGTCATAGGCTATGTTGTGAGGCGAAATTTTAACCCCGCGCGTTCCAATTCACCAAACAATTTTGCCCCTATCTACATAATGGGGAAAAAAGTGAAAGGAAAAGTGTTGGAAGCGTCGCAGCTACAGAAACAAAATTTTGCACAGTCACACGTCTGGACCCTGAGAGCGTCATAGGCTACGTTGTGAGGTGAAATTTTAACCCCGCACTTTCCAATTCACCAAACAATTTTGCCCCTATCTACATAATGGGGAAAAAGTGAAATGAAAAGTGTTGGAGGCGTCGCAGCTACAGAAACAAAATTTTGCACAGTCACACGTCTGGACCCCGAGAGCGTCATAGGCTACGTTGTGAGGTGAAATTTTAACCCCGCGCTTTCCAATTCACCAAACAATTTTGCCCCTATCTACATAATGGGGAAAAAAGTGAAAGGAAAAGTGTTGGAGGCGTCGCAGCTACAGAAACAAAATTTTGCACAGTCATACGTCTGGACCCTGAGAGCGTCATAGGCTATGTTGTGAGGTGAAATTTTAACTCCGCGCTTTCCAATTCACCAAACTATTTTTCCCCTATCTACATAATGGGGAAAAGTGAAAGGAAAAGTGTTGGAGGCAAATTGACAGCTGCCAGATGTGAACAAGGGGGACTTAAAGAATGAGAGCGATGGCGCCAAAGAGTATATACCGTAGAGTTGCTAAGGTGGGGCCCCGACATGAGATACTCACCACACATGGGGATATGAACACACACACAAAATGCGCCACACACTACCACGTGCTTGAACACATATACCACCCTCAGCACACATTTCACCACACATACACCATCCTCGCTACATAAAAGTCGAAACACAAAAGTCGCCGCTCAAAACTCGCCACGCGCAAAACTCGCCACATGCAAAAACTAGGCTCACGCAAAACTCGCCACAAGTGCAAAACTCACCTCATGGAAAACTCGCCACACGCAAAACTTGCACACGCGGAAAAATTGCCACATGCACAAAATTTGCAACACATGCAAAAGTTTCCTCACACAAAACTTGCACATACTCAAAAGGCACCAGACATAAAACTCACCACGCGCAAAACTCGCCATGCGCAAAACTTGCTGCACACAACTTGCTACACTAACCTGTTACATGCAACTCGACACACAAAAAGTTGCTACACGCATGTTGCCACACAAAACTCATCTCACAAAAGTCGCTACATGCATGCCGCCACACACAACTCAACACACACAACTTGACAAACGAAACTCACCCTAAAACACACACAAGTCTGGTATTAGCCTTCAAAAATAAAAATCTGATTAATAAGCAGACAAACTACAAGAGCAACAAATGTACCATATAGGAAATACAGCAGCTGTCAGTCACATGACCTGTCTATTATGTGTATGTGTGAGCTAATATATACTGCCAGGGGGAGGGCTTCCTGTTGGCTGGGGATTTATCAGGCTGCCAATTTATCTTACAAATACTGAGGTAAAAATACTGAGCAAATAACGTGTTAACGAGGTCTAATACAGGAGATCACACAGGTATATACTGGTATATACTATATACAGGGGAGATGACACACAGATATATACTATATACAGGAGAGATAACACACAGGTATATACTATATAGAGGAGGAGATGACATACAGGTACATACTATATACAGGAGGAGATGACATACAGGTATATACTAAATACAGGAGGAGATGACACACAGGTATATACTATATACAGGAGCAGATTACCTACAGGTATATACTATATACAGGAGGAGATGACATACAGGTATATGCTATATATAGAAGATGACATACAGGTATATACTATATACAGGAGGAGATGACACACAGATATATACTATATACAGGGGAGATGACACACAGGTATATACTATATACAGGAGGAGATGACATACAGGTATATGCTATATATAGGAGGAGATGACATACAGGTATATACTATATACAGGGGAGATGACACACAGCAGGTATATACTATATACAGGGGAGATGACATACAGGTATATACTATATACAGGAGATGACATACAGGTGTATACTATATATAAGGGAGATGACAAACATGTATATACTGAGGTGAAAATGAGAGGTGTGAGGTGAAAATGAAAAGGTGTGAGTGCAAAATGAGAGGAGTGAGGGAAAATAGTGTAGTGATCGGAAAATGACAGATGCGAGGTCGAAATGACAAGTGTTAGGGGGGAATGAGAGGTGTGAGGGAGAAAATGAGAGGTGTGAGGGGGAAAATGAGAGGCGTGATGGGAAAATAAGAGAAGTGACGTGCTATAACTAACCACAGATATTTACTATGCCCAGGCAACGCCGGGCTCTTCAGCTAGTTACTTCAATAATTGGCGTCACTGTTAAAAGCAGTTTTCAATGGAACAGTTTTCCAGTCTGTTGCAGTATGAACATCATTGGGAATTTCCAATTTAAAACTATTTCTCAGTGTTTTTCAAGCAGATTTCAACCTAAAATACCCAATAAAATCTGTAGGAAAAGAACTTTCCATGAACCTATTTAGGGTAAGTCCTTACATGGAGGATACACTGCAGGTTTTCCAGATTTGTGGATAGGTACATCAGTATATGTACCCTTTAACATGTCTTAAAGGGAACCCATCACCTAGGATAATATAGGGTTAATCTGCAGCGTTACAAAGCTCCCAAGCAGCTTTACTGAAAATACGGTGAGAGCAAGAAAATGACCTTTATTCCCTCTGGTAGCTGCCAGCTTTTGGTCATTTGGGAATGGCTGGAGCAGCTACAATCAGTGCTCCTAGCACTGGGATTAGCGGCTATGAGCACACCCCGGGACACGAGTGATATGCTGCAGAGCGAGCTGTCAGTCAAAGTGTTGGGTATGATTACAGCATAGTGAGCGGAGACTGAATCCGCTGCGAGTGGGTCCCCAATGCTGAGCAGTTAAAGTTACCGCTCACTGTGCTGTGAGCAGAGGCTGTAATCGTGTCCGGCACTTTTAACAGCCGGCTCTGAAGCCTATCACTGCTAATATGGCTGTCATTCAAGTCTAGCGACGTACTCACAGTGCTGAAAACGGTGACTGTAGCCGAGCTTGTATGACTAAAATCCAGCAGCTCCTGGGAGAACTAAAGTTTATTTTCTCCCAGTAGCTGGAAACTTTGGTAACGCGATGAACCTTCAGATTAACCCGATATCTGCAGGAAAAAAGCGTTATCCAAGGTAAAAATTACATTAAAAAGTTGAATTGTCTAATGACCATAAAATAAAACTGAAGCATTACAAACTTCCGCATTATTCCTCTGTTAATCATCCTCGAAATTGACAACTTTGCCATCCCCTATTGTGTTCTTCTTACCAATTTTCAGGTATTTTTTCTATGACAATACCGGTAAATCTGTCTACATGCATGGATTAATTTTTAAAGCTGCAGCACAAAGCTGTAGATATATCATTACGAAGATATAGAAAAAAAAAACAAATGTCTGAACTGTGACTGTATAGGATCTACACAGAGTTGCAAACAAACTTCAAGCTAACTGTGCAGAAAATCCCTTTCTATTCAGGCTTTTTATCTTAGTAGTCCAGAGGAGAGTTGAGAATGAAAGGCTTTCCATGCATCCATGCACCGACTGCTCCACAGCCATGTGTTCAGGAGACAGCTCATTTTACAATACATGACAAGCATTATGGAAATGGATAGTGACAGAAGAAAGAAAGCGTTCTCCAGCACCGCCGCCGATTTCCTCACCTCTGCTCCCTGCTCAATGAATGTGTTTTGCAGGGGTCAAATCAGGCTTAGACTACCTGTCTTAATAACAAAAAAAAAACCCATCTTCTAACAATACGCCGCCTCAGCTCGTAGCCCATATGGGGGTTTCACCTGCCGGACATTTATTTCTTATGTAGCAGCATAAATAAAATAATTTCCTACATTAAAACTGAAAACATAGATGCAATTGCACGCTAAACAAAGCATAAAATAATACTAAAAATATGTTTTACTTCTTTTTAATATTTTATTAATAAATATCTAAGTGCCATCATGGACTACAGGGCTGAAAGAAAACATTAGGGGATATAAAAACAATCATAAAGCGGGGTGGGAACATGGTTAGTGAGGGTAACTATTGGGTACCAAGCCCGGGCTCCACCGTGATGCAAGGTGTTAAACAGAGTTAAATATAAACATTAGTGATGAGCGAGTGTGCTCGTTACTCGAGATTTCCGAGCATGCTTGGGTGTTCTCCGAGTATCTTCGCCGTGCTCGTAGATTGTTTGTGTCACCGCAGCTGTATGATTTGCAGCTGCTAGACAGCCTGAATGAAACCTTTTGCGTGCAGAACTGACATTTTTATTCATACCATTTTAGTGCAGATACGTTCTTTTGATTGCCCATTATTGCATTTTAATGCAATGTCACGGCGACCAAAAAAAGTAATTCTGGCGTTTTGACTTTTTTTCTCGCTTCGTCATTGAGCGATCAGGTTAATCCCTTTTTTCTTATTGATAGATCGAGCGATTCTGAACGTGGCGATACCAAATATGTGTATGTTTGATTTTAGTTTGAATGGGACGAAGGAGGGGTGATTTGAACTTTTATATTTTTTAAATTTTTTTATATTTTTAAAACCTTTTTTTGCTTTTGGCATGCTTCAATAATCCCCATAGGAGAATAGAAGCTGCCACAACCCGATCGGCTCTGCTACATACAGACGATGTTCAGATGACCTCTATAACAGATTTACTCACTCGGTGGCTCTGACAGCAAGCCGGCACTGACAACCATAGAAGTCTTCAGGAGACCTCAGTTTGCCATGCCAACACACCGGTGACCTGCGATCACGTGACGGGGGTCACCGGTGTGCGTATTTCTGGCACGATTGCCAGAAGCGCCATTTAAATGCTGCTGTCAGAGTTTGACAGCAGCATTTAACTGGTTAATAGCTGCGGGTGGATTGTGATTCCACCCGCGGCTATTGTGGGCACATGTCATCCATTAAAAACAGCTGACATGTCCCGGGAAAGATGTGGGCTCACCGCCGGAGCCCACATCAAAGGGAGGGATACCGATGTCAGTGAACTATTATGCCCGATGTCAGAAAGGGGTTTAAAAAATCTTGTTTACATCCAGATGCCAATACTTCCACATACAGAAGGTGAAAACATTTGTGTCCAGTATCGGCATTGCGCTGTCAGCTAAATACATTACTAACAACACAACAAATACTTTATGTCTGACAGTTTAGAGGTCCATACACCATTAGTTCACACTTGTATCCACTTCTAGGTCATTAAACTTTTTCCATCACTGAATTCAAACATGAGCGCTTTCATTGACTGACAACAAACAACTACTTGAAGATGCTGAAGAATTTATATCCAATATACAGATATTTCCAACTCTAAAGGGGCTGATGTCTTTCAGAAAAGTTTTTCCAATAACCTTCCAAAAAATAGACATAAAGTGCTAAGCTCACCCTCACCAAGTCCAGCGCTGAACCTTCACCGCTGCTCACATTGTCTGTTGGTGTCTGCAGTGCTGATTTCACATGGACAGCGCTGCAGACAACTACCGTAAGTTTAGGTGCTCTGTTGATGTGCTGTGGACGTGATATCAAAGCCAGATATTTCTGCAGCAAAAAACGGATTGTTACTAGGACATATGCTGCAGAAATTATATGTGTTTTTATGTATTTTTGTTTGCATTTTTTTCACCATTCAATAGAATGGGTGAAAAATGCTTCAAAAACACTGAAAGAATTAACATGCAGCATTAGATTTATGAAATATCATTCACTATGATTGTACTGTAAAGCGTAACTTTTTTTACAGATGAAAAACGCAAGCAAAAAAAATGCATAGTGTGAACATGCATTAAGGCTACATTACACTTTTTTTCTAGTAGGTTTAATTGCTCTTTGATTATAATACCAGCAAAGCATGTTAAGCTATTTATTACCCTCTTATGCAGAAATCGTATCCGATAGTTAAAGATCCTGTAAAAAGCCATGTTGCCATGATACTAGTGTGAACACAACAGTAAGGATTAACTACCAACAACAGAAATCAATATAGATGTTTAACCCATTAGGGAAAAAGATGAGCTTGAAATTACTGTAGTCACTTTAATAAGCTGTAATACTCTGTTATTGATGACTAATGTGATAATAGCACCATCTGCTGATGTTTACTTAATACAAGTAGACATCAGCAGATGGTGCTAATACACAAATTGCTTTTCTGTAAAGCTGTCAATTGCATTGTGGGAAAAACCAATGCATTTTGGATAAGAAGGTCCTGGGGAAGGTGTCATTTTGTAAGAAGCAGTCTAGCAGAACAGTTGTGTAAAACTTTCTCCTGCATTATTTTACTAAAATTCCATTATCCTGGATAAAGTATATCTGGTAAGGGAACTATCTCTGTTTTGTGGTATTGTGCATTCATGCATTTCGGTTCTATACAACCATGGTCTGCTTATTTTGGAAGGTTTTTGCTGTATGTCAGATTACACACTGTGAGAATGTTTAAAAAGACAGAACAACACAACTAAAAGGGAAATTGGTATGTGGTTTTCACAGTAGGACATTACGACTGTATCATCGTCCATTCACTCAATGTCACAAATATTAAACTATGCCTACATTGCTGTTTGCCATGCCATGAACATACGCCTAGCCTAGAGCTATTTTGGCATAAAGCTCTCTAGAGTGTCTCTGAAAACCTTCATGTGTCGTCCTTCATTCAAAACACTTGTGGTTAATAAATGGACAAAAACTGTTCGATCAGCAACGCCTAGTCTTGCCCTGAAGTGACTAGCAATTGCAGAAAATAAATGATTGAAAATTTAACAAATAAAAACACCAGGATGAGTTCTCCACTGTGTACAGGAAAGACACTGATGCCATGCTTGGTTTAACAGAACTGTATGAAACTAGGTGCCAGTCAGACAGGAGTGTGTGCCAATGTTATTGCTTGCAGCAAATGTCGGCTGACTAATTCAATACTATGAGCCACATGGTATCAGAGGAGGCATGAGCAGCATGAAAAAATAATGGTTCACTTGCTTGTTTTTTCTTTTTAGCTGCTTGAAGTGACTGAAGCAAATGATCAAAATCCTGGCCAGACAGGGACTTAAAAAACATGCTGGCATAAACAAGCCACGGATGGTCACCTGGGTAGAAAAGATTTGTACTGTGTAAGCCAGGCGTGGAAAAAAATATCCAAAGTCAAATAAGAGAACAGGCGCATCATCCAGGGGCTGTGGAGTCACTGAATACAGCAGTAAAAAGAAAGCAAAAAAAAACAAAAAAATCCACGCTCTGTGTACTGTGTTGGAATAGATCAGTGATCAACCAAACCCATATCACTGAAAAATGTATATTTCTCCGGATGAGTATTGTTGCAGATGCAGCTACAATCTGAGAAAATAAGATTCCACTTACAAAACAGTAATATAGAAACTGGAAGATTTTACAAATTCTGAAGCAACCGGGAAATGCCATATAAGAGGAGAGACTGAAAATGGTAAAGTAGATTTAGCACAGAAAAGCAAAGAAAAGATAGGAAAAACTATAGATGCTACATTCTATTAAATATTAAAACTTATTATTAAATCATTAATTGTATGACTAGTATTTTGTAGCAAACAGTATACTCAGTCTCATTTGACCCTCAAAGCACATTTTATGCCTCGATTAAATTCTAGAGGAAACAACAGATGTGCCCTGCCGAACTTTTCCTCTTGGCACTAGATATCACAAGATGAATGGTGCAAGATGAAAAGCAAAAAAAAAAAGTGCTACTAGGTCGGGCCATGTTTGTAGCAATCCTATAAGTCAATATCGACCCTTTAACGAGCACTGTCACATGACAACCTCCTCACATTGGCATGCCAGGCTAGGCATGTCACACTCCACATGGAGAAATGTTACTCCTTGGATGCCAGAGTGGTAATACAGAGAAATTGCTTATTATCTAGAGCACTAATGCAATTCAAATTTCATATATATCATGTTTATGTGCTATAGAGCTACAGAGAGCTACTTTATTAGTTTGTTATGTATAGAGATCAGGTACGGACTGGGACTAAAATTCAGCCCTGGCATTTGCAATCACACAGGCCCATGTTGTCCCATTTCCAAGCAACAGATGGGGATATATTATTAACATTATCGTGGATGGAGGAAAGCAAGATTTACTACAAAACCAATATTTCTAATGATAATGGCCTGCTGGGGTAGGTGATGGAGTCAGCGACTTTGTGCTCCATCACAACTCTTAACAGTATGGGAGTCTTGAGAACACTGATTCTGCTAACAACGTAGCAGACAAGGCAGCCCATGCCCAGACAGGCCCTCCTGGCATTTGCCAGAATTGCCCAATGGCCAGTCCGGTCCTGATAGAGATGGCTTCTCTTTGTTTGCACCAGTACACACCATTTTTCTGCTTGGAAGTGACAGTCAGTCTTTTGTTATTTGAAAATTGGCTCTTTGACTGAGCAATCCACCCATCAGCCCATGACGGTTTTATTTGCAGCAGGATCCTATCTACCCAAATAAATGCAGGCTTCAGCTTAGGATAGGATTCACATTAGGCAGGTTCCCAGCAACAGGAGATCGCCTTGTCATTGGCTGCTGGGCAGGCTTGAATTGGCCACATTATGTGCTAAACATCTCCATTTTTTCTTATTATCTAGGGCAGTAAAGCAAATCAAATTTCATATATTTGATTCTTACATTCTATAGTGCTAGAGAGTGCAACATTATTTGTTAGTTATATTGTCAGTTTAGGCTGGCAGATGGAGAACCGACGGCTACATAATAATACACAGATAGTTACCCTGTGGCTCTGAAACAAGTATTATGTCTTAAAGATGTATAAGAATTGGATTACTGCAACCCAATTTCTCAGACTGTAGAGATGACTGGCGAGGTGCCACGCTAAATATTCTTATGAGTGATTTTGTAGACAAATTTAAAAGGTTCAAAAATACATAAAATAAAGACACTGTCCTTCAAGTTTTTACAAGAATATGTTCATGTTTCTTGCACCAATAGTAAATAGTTTGCATGTAAAGCACAAGCTTTTTTAGCTTGAAAAAGATTCATTTGAACCGAAAAGTTGCCATGCCACATGGGCTGAATAAAATCCACATTTTTTAGCAAAAATTGGAGTACTGCCTGCTTTTTCCTTTATTTACTTGTGCAAAAAATCAGATGTTTTGCTGGGTAGGCCCTGCACCCATTATAATTTATATTGTGCTGTTCCATTTTAAAAAAAAATATATATAGCCACACATACATATATAGCTCTCTCTATATAAAAATACAATAATGGCCAAACGTGTTGTCTCACTTGAAATTGTTCCAGAAAATAAAGTTGTTTTTATCCCAGAAAATTATTGCAACTACACAGGTTATTTTATGCAAATGTTTATTTCCTTTGTGTGCATTGGAACAACACAAAAAAAAAACAGAAAAAAAGGCAAATTGGACATCATTTCACACAAAACCCCGAAAATGGGCAAACAACTTTCTTTCAAGCATGTTAAACTCACCAGTGGAAAACAACAGATGTGGGCAATATCAAAATCACACCTGAAAGAAGATAGAAGATAAGAAAGGTGGACGTTGACTCAATCTTTGCATTGTGTGTCTGTGTGTGTCACACTAAGCATGGAGAACAAAAAGCGGAGAAGAGAACTGTCTGAGGACTGAGGAATCAAAATTGTTGAAAATATCGACAAGCTCAAAGTTACAAGTCCATCTCCAGAGATCTTGATGTTCCTTTGTCCATGGTGCGCAACATAATCAAGAAGTTTACAACCCGTGGCACTAAAGCTTATCTCCCTGGACGTGGACGGCAGAGAAAAATTGATGAAAGGTTGCAACGCTGGATAGTCTGGATGGTGGATAAGCAGCCCCAATCAAGATCCAAAGAAATTCAAACTGTTATGGAGGCTCAGGGTGCATCAGCGTCAATGCAAACTGAACGTTAACATTTAAATGAATTGAAACGCTATAGAAAGGAGACCCATTAAGACACAGAAAGAAAATAGTTTGTCAAAACGTACGTGAGTAAGCCAAAGTCCTTCTAGGAAAATGTCTTCTGGACAGATGAGACCAAGATAGAGCTTTTTGGTAAAATACATCATTTTACCAAAGACGGAATGAGGCCTACAAAGAAAATAACACAGTACCTACCATCAAATATGGCACAGGTTCAAAGATGTTTTAGGGTTGTTTTGCTGCCTCTGTCTCTGGGTGCCATGACTGTGTGCATACTTCAAGAAGCACCCAGAAAGGGATGGAAACAAAGCATTGAAGAGTTCTGAAGTGACTAACAATGGGTCCAGACTTAAATTCCATTGAACACCTGTGGAGAGATCTTTAAATTGCTGTTGGGATAAGGTGCCTTCAACTATGAGTGGCCTGGAGCAGTTTGCCAGAGAAAAGTGGTCCAAAATTCCAGTGTAAGAAGCTTGTTGATTCATTTCAAAGGGTGTGCAACCAAATATTAAGATGAGGGTGCCAACAATTTTGTCATACCCATTTGTCCAATTTGCCTTTTTTCCTCTGTTTTTTTAGTGTTGTTCCAATACATGCAAAGGAAATAAACATGTGTATAACAAAACATGTGTAATTGCAATAATTTTCTGGGATAAACATATAGATGTTATTTGTGATCTGAAATGAACCTGCCTTTTTAGCACTGCAGCTTCCGAAAATGTCTGGTTTCGAACATTTAAAGATGTTTACTAATGCTTATGGAAAGCAGGCTGAAATGGACTTTTCTAGCGTCAACTGGAAATGGCATTTTAGAGTTTGATAAATTGAGTTCTATTAGTGTTAATCTGCCTTTCCCAGCTAAAACGTCATTCACTGAAAGCAGAAATGCTTTAGCTTCGTCAGTTCCGAAATGTTAAAGAGTAAAACAAAAAAAAAATGGAGCTATTTGTCTGCAAAAAAGTGCAGGCAATGGGGGATATTGGAAAAAACAGTTGGGGCAAGCTTGTAATGTATGGACAGCACATATAGAGTTAAAGGCAACTAAAAAGAATTGGAAATTCCCTGCAGGTTATTACTGGAACACTCCATTGTTCTTAGACAAATATTATAATATGGATTTTCTTAATCTGATTTCAATGCTATAGGTTCACTTTAAGTGGTATTAGACTGGTTTCACACGTCTGACGCTCACGTTCTACTGGCCTCCTGACAAGAACGCCACAGCCTATGAGGTTATGAGTACAGGTCTAGACAGTTACGTAACTATAGCCCAATGAGCCCCGGTGCAAAATTTGAACCAGGATCAACACCAGCATGTTGGTTAGATGTATGGTCCCTTGTAGCGTTCTAGATACTATAAAGACTTGTGTTCACCCCTCATGTAATAATGTTCCCCATCCTGGCTCCTTCTTGTAATAGTCTCCCCTATTCTGGGCCCCTTCCAGTAATTATGTCCCCATCATTTACCCATCCAGTAATAATGTCCCCCATCCTGGTATAATATCCCCAACCCAGTATAATATCCCCATCCTGGTATAATGTCCCTATTTTGGTAAAATGTCCCCATTCTGGTATAATGTCCCCATTCTGGTATACTATCCCTATCCTGGTATAATGTTACCCATTCTGGTATAATGTCCTACATTCTGGTATAATGCCCCCCATTCTGGTGTAATGTCCTCATTCTGGTATAATGCCCCCCATTCTAGTATAATGTCTCCCATTCTGGTGTAATGTCCGCATTCTGGTATAATGTTCCCCATCCTGGTATAATGACCTTCATTCTGTTGTAATGTTCTCATTCTGGTATAATCTCCTTCATTCTAGTATAATGACCCCACCCTGAAATAATGTCACCATTCTGGTGTAATGTTCTCATTCTGGTATAATGTCCCCATTCTGATATATTGACCCCATTCTGGTCTAATGTCCCATTTCTTGTAGATGTCCCCTTCCAATTTTTTCCAGCACATTTTAAAAAGAAACAAATGATTATTCATACCTTCCTCCGCTCCCACGCAGCGCTAAGTACTCTTCTATAGCTTGCGCAGAAGCCAGCAGCTGACTTTGGCTTGCCGGCCCGGGCAGCGCATGACATCATTGCCATGCGCCACATTTCCCTGGCAAGTAGACGTCAGCTTCCAACCTCTGAAGCTGGCGGCAAGTATTGCAGTGCAGGGAGCCGGCGGGTCTCTGCACCGCAATACATTTAACCAGAATATGTGTCCGAGGAATCACATCGAGGTGAAATTGGCCTCAGTGGGCCCACTTCCCACATGGGTCCAGTCGCAGTCATACCTTCTGCAACCGCTATCTTTATGACCCTGAATGTGGAGAACCATGTCCATTCCGTAAATTGCAGTCCGTACTGTGACCGTGAATGTTGGACCTGAGAACTCGGATTTATAGTTTGATCATGTTGTGAAATTTTCCCAATATACTTTGGAAGCTTCCAATTAAATCACCACAAGTAGAGATGTTGAAAATAACAATGAATTATACAGGAAGTATAATGGAAAAGATATTACATTTCATAATACCTTTGATTCACCACGCAGTGGGAGAATTAATACAGAAAATTGCATTACTTTAAGTTAACGCTCTGTGGTATCATTTAATAGGGCTTATTATACTTTGATTATATTCCAAATATCAAAAGCAAAGACATTGACAAGAGATAAGAAGACAGGTTTGCTATTACTCCCCTAAGTAATCAAGTAATCAAAAATCATCTCACTCAGTGACACCCTCAGTGATTCACAATACGAGACCTCTAGGGAGATGAAAGCCACAAGTTATCGGTGGAAAGTCTGTTTATAAGCAGAATTTAATCATCTGACATTTAGAAATCTAAAAATGTTTCCCGCAAAGCGCAGAGTATCCGCATTACACCTGTGTCAGAGTCACTGTCCAGGCATTATGCCGTGATGGATGGCCAACGTGCTTTGAGACTTTTAGCTGTCAAAACTAATTCTGACCTCTCATGCCTTCATTAATTCGCTTCTAATCAAGGAAATTGCTGTTATACGGGACGGTTGTGTGCTCTAAGAATTTAATCTGCTCATAAATTTGCTATGGAAAGGCCATGGATAAAATGATAAGAAGAGCTTGCAACAGGTTAATCTACATGAGCAGCCCATATCTCTTAAGCCATTGTAATTCACAACGTCAAACTTAAAGGGGTTGTCCCACGGACAAAGAACAGTTTAATCAACAAATGTTGGAAAAATAATAATATGTTTATCAACTAGATAAGTTAAAAAAAATGTTCCTGTGCTGATAAACTCTTATAAATGCGCCACTACTATGTACTGTGTAATGGCTGAGTCTGACCGTGCAGGAACATAGTCGGCATATAGAACAGCTCCTGGGCACAGGAGGAATCAAAAGAGTGTATACAGACAGGATGACATGAGATCACAGCTGATTCTTCCTGTGAGGTAAAACATTACCCTGCCTGTTTTATCACAGTAACGAGTGTTTCTGCTTCGTCTTCAGAACTCTGAGCTCATCATAAATCAAGACAGTAACACACAGCTGCTGGAGCTCTTATAACATTGACTTTATTTATAATGAACTCAGGGGACTGGAAACATGGCTGAAACACTCACTCCTGTGATAAAACAGGCAGGGTAATGTTCTACTCAAAGAAAGAAGCAGCTATGAGCCACTGATATGTCAACTGTATCAATAAGGAAGGTAAAAGAAACCGCATGTCTGTATAGTCACTTAATCCTTCTCCTCTGGCCAGGAGATGTGATAAGTACTCACCATATTCCTGTACGGTCAGACACATCCATTACACAGTACACAGCAGGGGCACATTTATAAGATTATCTCAACACAGGAACATTTTTTAGCACATCCAATTGTGGACCTAATTGTTATCCCATGGTCCATTGATTAAAATGTTTCTGGGACAACCGCTTTCAGGTAAAGGACTGTGAAATGTGTTAACTGGATTCAGATTTAAACCATATGGTAATACAAGGTCACTTTAAAGCCAAAATAACATTGACGCTATCTTAAACTAGAAACATTTCATCTAGGGGAGAATACCCTAATAATACAGCGCTGTATGGAGTCACCATAAAACCCAATGCTCATTGGTGACAATCAGTCAAATAATCCAAAGGAGTGACAGAACTACAGTAAGATACCTGCCTGCCACATTAAAGCCTGATATGATGCTATTTCACATGATTTGACAAATGTATAGATCCATACTCCATACCTGAATTCCAGATCTCCCAACTATGTCTGCTGGGGAAGCAGAGTCTTCAAAGTGTGAGCGCAGTCTCTATATATGTAGCAGTTACACTGAGAGGGATGCAGGAGCTGGGTCTGCCCCACATTCACAGTGCAACGGCACCCTTGCATAGAAGATAACATACTACCATTGCGATCATCATTGGAGCCACAGACTGTCTGCTTTCAATCCAAGCATTCTGTGATCCTCGATCCTGCACAGCACTCTCAATGTGGTGGCATCAATACAACTACAGTAAGGCCTCTTTCACACTTCCGTCTTCTCAGATCCGTCACAATCCGTCAATGTTTGAGAGTGAAATTTGCAGGATCCTGCATTTTCCCATAGACTTGTATTAGTGACAGATTGTGACGGATGGCCATCCGTTTCATCCGTCGTGCACTGGATCCGTCGTAAAATAGCGGTCCGTAATGCAGACAAAACATTCATTGTAACGTTTTTTTGTGCACGTTGGAAAATCTCTCTCTCTCTCGTTCTCTCTCTCTCGTCCCCGGACATGTACTTCCCGGAATTTCTGTACGACGGATCCGTCATTACACTGGATCCGTTGCACACGTTTTTACCTATTTTCAAGATGTCTGTTGAAACGTCATTTTTCTGCACCACGAAGGACCCCAGAAAACGGAAGTGTGAAAGTAGCCTAAGGCCGGTTTCACAAGTCAGTGGCTCCGGTACGTGAGGTGACAGTTTCCTCACGTACCGGAGACACTGACTCACGTAGACACATTAAAATCAATGTGTCTCTGCACATGTCAGCATGTTTTCACGGACCGTGTGACCGTTTGGAAAACACGGAGACATGTCAGTGTTCGTGGGAGCGCACGTATTACACGGACCCATTAAAGTCAATGGGTCCGTGTAAAACACGTACGGCACACGGATGTTGTCCGTGTGCAGTCCGTGTGCAGTGCAGGAAACAGTGCTACAGTAAGCTCTGTCCCCCCAGCGTGGTGCTGAAGCCACTATTCATTTCTTCTCTCTAGCACCGTTCGCTGGAGAGAAGATTTGAAAAATATTTTTTTTGTGTGTGTTTAAAAAAAGATCCCTGTCCCCAACCCCCTCCCACCCCCTGTCCACCTCCCCCCCCCCCCCCCGCTGTTAATAAAATACTTACCCGGCTCCCTCGCTGCTTCCTCTCCTCGCCGCAGCTTCTCCAGTATGAGCGGTAACATGGTGCCGCCCATTACAGTGATGAATATGCGGCTCCACCCCTATGGGAGGTGGAGCCGCATGTTCATCACTGTACTAGGCGAGGACAGGAAGCAGCGAGGGAGCCGGGTAAGTATTTTATTAACAGCGGGGGGGGCGCACAGGGCGTGGGAGGGGGTTGGGGACAGGGATATTTTTTTTAAACACAAAAAAAAGATTTTTTATATCTTCTCTCCAGCGAACGATGCTGGAGAGAAGAAATGAATGGCGGCTTCAGCACCAGATGCAGGGGACAGTGCTTAACTCTAGCGCTGTCTCATGCACGGTCCGTGTGGTCCTCAGTTGGCACACGGGCGGTATACGGCTGCTGCACGTGTGCCACACTGATGTTCAACGTGAGCACACGGACACAGATAATTCCGATACCGATTTTTCCGGTACCGGAATTATCTGGACGTGTGAGACTGGCCTAAGAGAGCTGTGCAGAAGCAAAGGTCCTGGAGAACTTGTAATGAAAGCAGAAAGGCAGTCTGTAGCCCTGGTGACAAGTGGGACTGTGGGGAGTTATAATCGAGCACCGCATCGTATGGATGCCTCTCCTGTAGTAATCTGTGGGCTTGAGGTCACCAGACAATACAAAGGCAACATCAACCTCACAAATATGAACCCCACTGGCCACTGCCTCATGGCAAGTGGGAAGAGCCGGGCAAAGCACCAGAATTGGCACATCTGATAGATG
This sequence comes from Ranitomeya imitator, assembly GCF_032444005.1. NCBI lineage: Eukaryota > Metazoa > Chordata > Amphibia > Anura > Dendrobatidae > Ranitomeya > Ranitomeya imitator. The sequence continues at coordinate 66,731,649 of NC_091288.1, forward strand.
CACCTTTTATGGATGTCTGTGGGCTGCTATTTGTAGGCTGGGGCATGTCAATATCCATTTTCCCATATCAGTCTGAGAATACCAGCCCACAGCTGTCAGCTTTAGCTTGGCTGCATGTAAAAAAATGGGGGGGTCCCATGTAAAAAAAAAATCAATTACTTATTTACATAATTAAAAATATGGAGTATTTTTGATAACCAGCCTGGCTATAGCTAACATTTGAGGGTTGCAGCCCACAGCTGTCAGTTTTGCCTGGCTCGATATGAAAATTACAAGGGAACCCATGATGTTTTTTTATTTGTAGCTCAGGTGCCGGCTGATGAATATTCTCATCAGCCACGACCTGCTCTCACAGTTTTAGCGGCAGCAGGTGTAGGCTCATGGGAGTAATAGTCCCATCAGCTGCCGCCTGTTCTCGCTGTTATCAGTCAAATATAACTTTCAACATTCTCCCCAGCTCATGCTGATTGTGGGCAGAGCAGGGGAGAATGAGAAGAGCTGTATTCAGCACTCAGCACTGGGGAACAGCGCTACCCGCATCCCCGATGCCAGTATGTGTGGTACTGATGCGGCACACAGTTGCCATACCTATGCCACAAGTATGACACACACATACATACAGAGTCTGATATCTCCGGTACTGGTTTATTAGGATGTGTGAAAGAGGCCTTAGAGAGTGATCCCCATGATACATGTGGAGTAACTGTGCAACCTAGTGAGAGTAGTAAACTGATAATGATAGGTCAGCAGCAATGAAATGGTAATGTTAGGGTTACTTATGACAGGTATTCTGAAAACTTGCAGAAATTTGTTTTTGTATTTTTTTAAAATTTGTTTCTAACCTTCAAGAGCACAACAGACAATAGTTTTATTTGACTGATTTTTTCCTCAATATAGAATTCTATCTATCTCCACAGAACTGAAAGGGAATCTGTCAGCAAGTTTTGATATGTAATCTGAGAGCATGTAGGGACCCATATTCCAATGATGTGTCACTTACTTGGCTGTGTATTGCTGTTTCAATAAAATCAGGGTTTAACAGATTCTATCACACCTGTTGCATGCAGTAAACAAAGTAATACATCATTGGAATTAGAGTCTCTGTCTCTACAATATGCTGTTACATGCTGTCAGATTACATGGCAAAAATCTGCTGACAGATTCCCTTTGAGGCTTGAGGAGGACCTTAGAAATGTTGCAGTATGTCCTGGTCCAAGAGCGATAGGGAAAGATTGCCTTAGTGTACATTTCTAATTAAAGCAGATGCTTTCATAATGTCTCAAGTAGATTAATAAATTATGCATGTAAAAGCTTACATTAAAAAACAAAGGAAGAAAACAAAGTTTTAACAGAAAACCTGCATCTGTATGTTTATTACATGTTACAGGACTGAGCAGTGAGTATAAAACTTCTGTAACAAGTTTCAATAAAAATAAATAATTGTGAAAGCCGCAATGAAATTAGTCTGGGAACAGAAGACACAAAATACGAGGATGTAAATTATAGAATAGACATCCCAATAAAAAGAACAGACAAAATGTAATAATGCAACAAAATATAGTGATGAAAACTGTCATGTAAAAGTAAAAATTTCATTCACTTTAAGGAAGTATATTTTTCTTGACTTTTAAGAAAGGAAAAGTACATTTTATGCTTTTAATTTTCGGGCGTCGTTGAAGGTGAATTGTTTCTATTGTATTATAATTTAAAGGGAACCTGTCAGCAGGTTTTTGCTATTCTGAGAGCAGCATAATGTAGGGGCAAAGACCCTGATTACTGGGATGTGTCACTTATTAGGCTGTGTTTTGCTGATTAACACAATCAGTATTTTATCAACAGGAGATTATCACTACAGGACAAGTGGCCTAATGCATCCTAGTCCTATCACGCCCCTAGCAATTATTCTGTCACTATTATTTGGTATTGATTCATCAAGCAGCGTGGTGCACACACGTGCACCGTCAGTGTTAATGGAGTACAAGAGGCACTGAATTCATTTAGAAGCCAATACTAATAAGTGAATTTGGTGTCTTTTTTGAGTGGTGTGTGCCTCCATGCACGACACCAGAAATGTTACTATAGTCATACATGTACATTGGAGCAGCATTTCTGATGTAGAAATCGCTGCCACTTTTCATGAATCAGATGGGTAGACGTGACTATGATCTGTCTCGCCCCTGCTACAGCTTTGCCCATTTCGGCAGTGACGTGAAAACGCCAAAACGCACACATTTTTCACATAACTCTGCATTGCACACAAACATTTGATTTTTCAATGCTTTAATGTAACTTTTGAGGGACAAAAACTATGATGAAATGGCATCCTCTATATAATTGTCTAAGGGTCACTTCCGTCTGTTTGTCTACATAACGCGGTGTAAGGCAGCCCGGTAATACTGCCATTAACCCTCTGTGTGACCAACTTTTTACTATTGATGCTGCCTATGCAGCATCAATAGTACCCAGGCTTTTCCGCTCCGGTCCCCAGAAGGCAAAGCGGCAATGACCGGAGATGACGTGTTATTGTCGCAATGCATTCTGGGGACCGGAGCGGTGCATGAGGAGCGGGAAAGGCCTTGGCTGGATCCGGGGGCCGCCGGAGGGTGAGTATATAACTATTTTTTATTTTAATTCTTTTTTTTAACAGGGATATGATGCCCACATTGCTATATAGTACGTGGGCTGTGTTATATACTACGTGGCTGTGCAATATACTACGTGGCAGTGTTATATACTACGTGGGCTGGATTATATACTATGTGAGCTGTGTAATATACTACGAGGTTGTGTAATATACTGTGTGGGCTGTACTATATACTATGTGGGCTGTACTATATACTATGTGGGCTGTGTAATATACTACGTGGCTGTCCTATATACTACATGGGCTGTGCAATATACTACGTGGCTGTGCAATATACTATGTGGGCTGTGCTACATACTATGTGGCTGCAATAAACTATGTGGCTGTGTTATATACTACGTGGCTGTGGTATATACTACGTGGCTGTGCAATATACTACGTGGGCTATGTAATATACTACATGGCTGTGTAATATACTGCGTGGGCTGTGCTACCTACTATGTGGCTGTGCAATATACTACGTGGCTGTGCAATATACTACGTGGGCTGTGCAATATACTACATGGCTGTGTAATATACTGCGTGGGCTGTGCTACCTACTATGTGGCTGTGCAATATACTATGTGGCTGTGTTATATACTACGTGGGCTGTGTCATACACTATGTGGGCTGTGCTATATATGATGTGGGCTGTGTAATATACTACATGGGCTGTGTAACATACTTTGTGGCTGTGCTATATACTACATGAGCTGTGCAATATACTATGTGGCTGTGCAATATACTACATGTGCTGTGCAATATACTACGTGGCTGTGCAATATGCTATGTGGCTGTGCAATATACTACGTGGGCTGTGCAATATACTACATGGCTGTGCAATATACTACGTGGCTGTGCTATATACTACGTGGGCTGTGCTACATACTACATGGCTGTGCAGTAAACTACGTGGCTGTGTTATATACTACATGGCTGTGCAATATACTATGTGGGATGTGCTACATACTACGTGGCTGTGCAATATACTATATGGCTGTACTATATACTACGTGGGCTGTTATAAACTACGTGGCTGTGCAATATACTACGTGGCTGTGCAATATACTACATGGGCTGTGCTACATACTACGTGGCTGTGTAATATACTACATAGCTGTGTAATATACTACGTGGACTGTGTCATATACTATGTGGCTGTGCTATATACTACGTGGGCTGTGCTACATACTAGGTGGCTGTGCAATAAACTACGTGACTGTGTTATATACTACGTGGGCTGTGCTATATACTATGTGGCTGTGCTATATACTACGTGGCTGTGTAATATACTGTGTAGGCTGTGCTACCTACTATGTGGCTGTGCAATATACAGTACTATGTGGCTGTGCAATATACTACATGGGCTGTGCCATATACTACGTGGATGTGATACATACTATGTGGCTGTGCAATAAACTACGTGGCTGTGTTATACTACGTGGCTGTGCAATAAACTACATGGCTGTGTTATACTACGTGGCTGTGCAATATAATACGTGGCTGTGCTATATACTATGTGGGCTGTGTTATACACTATGTGGGCTGTGCTATATACTACGTGGCTGTGTAATATACTAAGAGGCTGTGTAATATACTATGTGGCTGTGCAATATACTACGTGGCTGTGCAATATACTATGTGGGCTGTGCTATACACTACGTGGGCTGTGTTATACACTACGTGGGCTGTGTTATATACTGCGTGGGCTGTTATATACTACCTGAGCTGTGTTATATGCTACGTGGGCTGTTATATACTACATGTGTTGAGAACAATAAAACACAAAAATGATCAATGTAAATCAAAATGAATATCCCATGGAGGTCTGGATTTGGAATGATGCTCAACATTAAAGAGGAAAATCAAATTACAGGCTGATCCAACTTCAGTGGAAATGCCTCAAGACAAGGAAATGATGCTCAGTAGTGTGAGTGGCCTCCACGTGCCTGTATGATCTCCCTACAATGCCTGGACATTCTCCTGATGAGGCGGCGGATGGTCTCCTGAGGGATCTCTTCCCAGACCTGGACTAAAGCATCCGTCAACTCCTGGACAGTCTGTGGTGCAATGTGACGTTCGTGGATGGTGCGAGACATGATGTCCCAGATGTGTTCAATTGGATTCAAGTCTGGGGAACAAGCGGGCCAGTCCATAGCTTCAATGCCTTCATCTTGCAGGAACTGCTGACAGACTCCAGCTACATGAGGTCTGGCATTGCCCTGCATTAGGAGGAACCCAGGGCCAACCGCAGCAGCATATGGTCTCAAAAGGGGGCTGACGATCTCATTTCGGTAACCTAATGGCGGTCAGGCTACATCTGGTGAGCACATGGAGGGCTGTGCGGCCCTCCAAAGAAATGCCACCCCACTCCGTTACTGACCCACTGCCAAACCGGTCATGCTGAAGGATGTTGTAGGCAGCAGATCGCTCTCCACGGCATCTCCAGACTCTGCCACATCTGTCACATGTGTTCAGTGTGAACCTGCTGTAACAGCTCTGCTGACCTCTTATCTCTCACACTATCTTACCCACTGCTCCAGGCCATGATGTGGTTTCTGTTTCTTGCCAGCTCCATATTCTGTTCCTCTGCTCTCTGACTGATTCCTGGCTGTGTGCATAGGGGGGTGGTGCCTGAACTCTCTGGTTCTTATAGGAATCAGGCGCACCTGTCTAATCTGTTCCTGACTAATTACCAAGAGGCCTCTAGTATTTAGTGCAGCTCCACCCAGTGGACTGGGCCTGTGCAATGTGTTAGCACAGTTTATGTTTAGCTTCTGAGTTTGCCAGGCCTTGTTCTGTGTTACTCCCTCTCTGGAGGCTTTTCTCAGTGTTCTTGCCTTGATCTTGTTGTCTGTCCCCCAGGAGGCAGAATATCCTGGTCCCTGTGTCTTTGTTCTTGTTCCTTGTCTGAACCTAGTCTTATCTCGGTCTCCTTGTCTGTGGCTTCCTTCCCTTGTGTGTCTTTCCTTGTGTTCTCAGTCTGCCTACGCTCTGCACTCTTGCGGCTCTGCCTGCTCTGTACCTTTGTGCCTTTACCTCTGCTCCGTATTCCTTGCGGTTCTGCTCTGCTTTGCTGCTACAGAAACCTCTTGCTGCAGCTCCTCTCCGCATTCCTTGTGGTTCCGCTCTGCTTAGCTTCTGCTGCTGCAGTAATCTCTTGCTGCAGCTCCTCTCCACATTCCTTGCGGTTCTGCTCTGCTTTGCTGCTGCAGAAACCTCTTGCTGCAGCTCCTCTCCGCATTCCTTGCAGTTCCGCTCTGCTTGCTGCTCCATCTCCTGCTGCTCTACCACTCCTATCCACAGCCTTGCGGTTCTCTTCCTGTGTGAACAGGTCTCTACCTGTTCCTTCATACTTCATTCCTTTCTGCTTGTCTCCTTAACTGCTTGTTTCCTTACCTGCACCTCCAGTGTAAACAGGTCCCTACCTGTTCCTTCATACACCACACCAACCAGCCCTGTGTCTCTGTTGTTCCTGCCAGCCCTGTGTCTCTGTCGTTCCTGCCAGCCCTGTGTTCTCTGCCATGCCTGCCAGCCCTGTGTTCTCTGCCGTGCCTGCTAGCCCTGTGTTCTCTGCCGTACCTGCCAGCCCTGTTTTCTCTGCTGTGCCTGCCAGCCCTGTGTTCTCTGCCATGCCTGCCAGCCCTGTGTTCTCTGCCATGCCTGCCAGCCCTGTGTTCTCTGCCATGCCTGCTAGCCCTGTGTTCTCTGCCATGCCTGCCAGCCCTGTGTGCTCTGCCGTGCCTGCCAGCCCTGTGTTCTCTGCCGTGCCTGCCAGCCCTGTGTTCCCTGCCATGACTGCCAGTCCTGTGTTCTCTGCCATGCCTGCCAGCCCTGTTTTCTGCCGTGCCTGCCAGCCATGTGTTCTCTGCCGTGTCTCTGCCAGCCCTGAGTCTCAGCTGTGCCAGCCTACTCGTTTGAGTTTCAGCCGTGCTCTTCTGCCAGTCCTGCTTGATGCCCGCACCTGTCCTAGTGTTCCTGTTCTCCAAGTGGGATCAACAGCCACAGCCAGACACCACCCTGGAGTAGCACCTGGCAGCTGCCTGTTGCACAAGCCTGACCTCACCATCAGAGGCTTCAGTAAAGACCCAGGCAGCTGTCATAGTCGCGCCCCTTACAGGGTAGTCGGGTTTGTGGTACAGTGCGGCCACAAACCCCCCGAGCTCACGGCCACCAGTCAGGGCGTTAGCGTGACACCTGCTTTCATCTGTGAAGAGCACAGAGCATCAGTGGCGAATTTGCCAATCATGGTGTTCTGTGGCAAATGCCAATCGTCCTGCACGGTGTTGTGCTGTGAGAACAATCCCCTATCTGTGGACGTTGGGCACTCAGACCATCGTCATTGAGTAGGTTTCTAACCATTTGTGCAGACACATGCACATTTGTGGCCTGCTGGAGGTCATTTTGCAGGGCTCTGGCAGTGCTCCTTCTGTTCCTCCTTGCACAAAGGCTGAGGTAGCGGTCCTGCTGCTGAGTTGTTGCCCTCCTACGACCCCTTCCACATCTCCTGGTGCACTGGCCTGTCTCCTGGTAGTGCCTCCAGCCTCTGGACACTACATTGACAGACACAGCAAACCTTCCTGCCACAGCTCGCAATGATGTGCCATCCAGGATGAGCTGAACTACCTGAGCCACTTGTGTGGGTTGTAGAGTCTGTCTCATGCCATCATGAGTGTTAAAGCACAACCAACATTCATAAGTGACCAAAACATGGTTACTTCTAATCTAATGCAAGCTTACCTGACTGGAGTCATGGGAGTTACAGTACTTTAATCACGTAAAGAATGTTTTAATCATTGGAACACATTTAACTCAATTTAAAAGATGTCGTTAACAGAAAGCTTAATTCACACTTTCCTCTACTAAATTATTTATTAATCTATCCACACATCAATGGCACCATATCCTTTGCTTAAACAGATAGAGTGACTACATCCAATTAATGTCAAATATCCACTTAATATGCAGAAGAACCTAGTTTAGAGAAGTGAAGATGCCATGCATGATTCACAATAGGGAAAAAAAGAGGAATGTCGGAGCAAGGGTTTTATGAGGACAGTGATTATTTCAGCAGGTGGATTGTGGTATTGGAGCATACAAGTGGATTTTAGTCAGTATTCTGCAAAACAAAATCCACAACAGTAATTGGATCATCCCCAAAAAATAGTCTCTCATCCCCTTAACGCCCCATGATGGATATATCCATCATGGAGCAGGTCATGGACTTTGGAGCAGGCTCAGAAGCAGAGTTCACTCCCCAGAGAGGTATATTACATGGCTGACATCTGCCTCTAACAGCTGCGATCAGACTGCCCACAAATCGCTAATGTTAACCTTTTGACTGCCACTGTCAATTGCTGACAGTAGCATCTAAGGGTACCGTCACATTAAGCGATGCTGCAGCAATATAGACAACGATGCCGATCGCTGCAGCTTCGCTGTGTGGTCACTGGAGAGCTGTCACACAGACAGCTCTCCAGCGACCAACGATGCTGAAGTCCCCGGGTAACCAGGGTAAACATCGGGTTACTAAGCGCAGGGCCGCGCTTAGTAACCCGATATTTGCCCTGGTTACCTAAAAAAAAAAAAACACTACATACTTACATTCCGGTGTCTGTCGCGTCCCCCGCCCTCAGCTTCCCGCACTGACTGTGGCGGTAAAGCAGAGCACAGCGGTGACGTCACCACTGTGCTTTATGGCCGGCGCTCACAGTCAGTGCGGGAAGCTGACTGCGAGGGACGCGACAGACACCGGAATGTAAGTATGTAGTGTTTTTTTTTTTTAGGTAACCAGGGTATATATCTGGTTACTAAGCGTGGCCCTGAGCTTAGTAACCCGATGTTTACCCTGGTTACAAGTGAAGAAATCGCTGAATCGGCGTCACACACGCCGATTCAGCGATGTCAGCGGGTGATCCAGCGACGAAATAAAGTTCTGGACTTCTAGCTCCGACCAGCGATCTCACAGCAGGATCCTGATCACTGCTGCGTGTCAAACACAACAATATCGCTATCCAGGACGCTGCAACGCCACGGATCGCTATCGTTATCGTTCTAAAGTCACTCAGTGTGAAGGTACCTTAAGCACCGAAATCCAGCCTGGACGTCATTTCAGGAGGCCATTGACTTCCCTGCAACATGAAAGCAGGGAACCAATGAGTTGCTATGACAAGTCCTGTGACTGTAATCTCCTCTGTAACATCCAGCCTGTTGCTGGGCCTCATAGAAGAAAGGGATTTTTACTATATACAGCAATGCTGTAGTATTGCTGTATATATAGAACAAGTGATCAGACGATCACAGAATCAAGTCCCATAGTCAAAATAACAAATATAATTAAAAAGTAAAAACGTTTTTAAAAAAGTACAAAGAAATAAAAAGTATATAAAAATTCAAATCATCCCCCTTTTCCCTAGCTAACATTAAGGAAATGTAAAAATATACATGTTTGCTATCAACGTGCTCAGAAAAGTACGATCTATATAAAAAAAAAAAATTAACCCGATCAGTAAAAACTGTAAAGAGAAATAAATTAAAATGTTAGAATTGCGGATTTTTGGTTTCCGCAAAGCCATAAAAAAGTGTATGTATCCAAAAAAAGTATCAATAAAAACATTAAAACAATAAATTAACACCCAAAAAACAAACCTTCACACAGCTCCACTGACCAAAAGTAAAAACGTAAAGGGTTTTGGAAAATGGCGATTCAAGCTATTTTATTTTACATATTTATGAATTTTTCTTTACCACTTAGATGAAAAATAAAATGCAAGTTTGGCATTGCTGTAACAGTACTGAACTAGACAATCATATTTCCAGGTAATTTTTACTGCACAATGAGCACGAACAAAACAAAACCCCCCCAAAAAGAAAGCGGATTGGCACATACAGTACCATCCCGTGCAGCAAAATCCTTTATTGTGGCATCATCATACCAAAAGCAGGCAGATAAAACAGTGGAGCAAATACAGACGACAATCATTTCACGCTTACATTGCGCTTCAACAGGTCATCCTGTTCAAAACCCCCCCAAAAATTGTGGATTTGCATTTTTTTTTGCAATTTTACTTCACTAAGGCTGGTTTCACATTTGCGTTTTTTTGCCACAGCGTTTGTACCGCATATAAACGCATGCATCGTGTTTTTCTATATTTAACATTAAAAACGCATGCATTTTTTTGTTCGCGTTTTGCCGCGTTTGACTACGCATGCGTCTTTTTGTCGCTTGCGGCTTGGCGCGGAAATGCAACATGTAGTAATTTTAGAGGCGTCTATTTGCCGCCAGGAAATGCATGCGTTTGATTGCGCACGGTTTGCGTAAAAAAAAGCATTGCTGTCTATGTAAACGCATGCGTTTTTAAGCACATGCGTTTGGTTGCGTTTTTGAACGCATGCGTTTCAATAGAGAAAAACAAGTCTAGACACTGATAAGCCACCCCCCACCATCAAGGTGATAAAGGGATCCAAACCCTAACAATAGCCCTAACCCTAACCCTAGCCCTAACCCTAGCCCTAACCCTAATGGGAAAATGGAAATAAATACATTTTTTTTAATTTTTAATTTTTTCTAAGGAGTTGATGAAGGGGGTTTGATTTCTATTTATAAGGGGTTTTCTAGTGGATTTTTATGATTGGCAGCCGTCACACACTGAAAGACGCTTTTTATTCCAAAAAATATTTTTTGCGTTACCACATTTTGAGAGCTACAATTTTTCCATATTTTGGTCCACAGAGTCATGTGAGGTCTTGTTTTTTGCGAGACAAGTTGACATTTTTATTGGTAACATTTTCGGGCACGTGACATTTTTGATTGCTTTTTATTCCGATTTTTGTGAAGCAGAATGAACAAAAATCAGCTTGTGAAATTTCTCATCATGCGTACCAAAAGCGCAAACGCAGGAAAAAACGCATGCAAACGCGTACAAACGCGGCGTTTTTTTAACCGCACGAAACAACGCATGCGTCTAAAAAACGCAGCGTTTGTACGCGTTTACATGCATTTTTTTCACCACTTGCGGATGCGTTTTAAACGCTGCGGATTTAAACGCAAATGTGAAACCAGCTTTATAATTTGTTCCCCATTTTCCAGTAAAAGTTATGATAAAATGGATGGTCTCATGAATGGTACAACTTGTTCCTCCAAAATAAGACTTTGTCAGCACAAAAATAAAAACGTTTCGGTACTTGGAAGATGGGGAGAGAGAAAAAAAAGTGCAAAAATGAAAAAAATTGCTTGGATCTTAGGGGGGTTAATACATCTGCTGCATTGGTAACTGTCTCGCTGAATAGCTTTTATTTTAGATGCCTTTAAAATATGTTTTTTTGCCTTTTAAACTGAAATAAAGGAGTCTAAAACTACATTTGCTAGGCATTTTTAAATATTTTTTTTAATCTGTGCAAGATCCAACCAAATCAAGTGTAACAATTGTGACTCCTACAGAGGCTCAGACAGTTAACGTCTTCCAGAGTCAGAGAAGAAATGTAATTGCTGACAGTCTGCTCTTCCCATCTACATGTCTCACACTGGTAATGCCTCCTTTCATTGAAAACAAGCTCTAGAGGCAGATTCTTATGTCCGGCCCATAAATCTTAACAGCTCTGTCACGATAATATGAATATACCATGTTTTGAGTATATACCTAAAAGGTCCATGGCTTTTCTTTTCAGACACATGCCGTGGGCTTTTTTGACCCCCCTCTTCACTCTGCCAAGAAAGCTCTTCTTTCCTCTGCCTGCCAGCACAAGGCTGCAATTCGAAGCCACTCTCCTCCCTCCTCCCTGCTATATAGTTGTAATGTGAGACCAGCGTGCCAGCTCCACGTAGGAAATTGTATGGCTCTGTGCTGTGAAAGCCAGTCCTTCCCTAAACTCCTCAACCCCCTCCCGCCTGATACTAGCTAAAACTGATATAGCCATTTACCAAACTGCATGGGACTCTTTTGTTCTTGAAAAGTTATGTATACTGGCACCGATCAGGGATAGCGAGATAAGAGTTACATATTCCGAATGTCCAACAATAGAACACACTGGCGCTACTAAATAGATAACCCAAGTGCTGCAGGTATTTAGGCAGATCCTTGCACACTCTACCAGAAAAACAAATAGACCAATTAAAATAATAAATACCGCGCTACAAGGGTTAAAGGTTGATTTAAAAACACAGATTAACTATTACTGCACCTGAGTGCAACAAGCTTGGCAAAATAAAGTGAACAAGCTACACCGGTATTCACACAATCGTCAACTCACACTGGTACAGCCCGCAGTTGGAGTCCTAAGTAATTTAGATGTGCACTATATGCCATATAATAGAAATAAATAAATAAATAGTAGAGCACATACCATGGTGGTGTAACTAGTGGCTGGAACTGAGCGGACCCCCGGATACATGCGGTACTTCACAGCGGAGGACCAGAGTTTTGTGGATAGAAGTGTTCCTCAGAGCGGTGGCGATCAGCTGGGCACACACCGGATACCAGTAGATCAGTCAGAGGACCGGGTGCCGATGAACAGTACAGAGCCAGGAATCGTCCCGGCCGGAGGCGATCCTGGATGTACTGAAAAAATGGCCGACGCTGCTGCGCAGCGTGTGACGTCACAGGCCTACGGAGTCACACTGGGGCAAAAAACCAAACCGACGCGTTTCGGAGTGTAACGCACTCCTTCCTCAGGGTTACCGCCCCCAGATGACTGGCTCCATATTTATGCACACGCGCTGGAAGCCCAACTGCGTGCTGCATATTAACTCTATCCTGCCTGGTCCTCGTCAGCTACGGTACAATGGTATATGGCTGAAACCACTGATCACCTGCATTCAAGATGTAACAATTAGTGCCTACGCTCCCCATTCCTGTCCCCTCTAATAGAAGCACCACATTAATAAACTATTAATATTAGAAACTCTACCACATACTCAGCCTATGTGCCCTCAAAATGGAACACCTTGCATACATAAATTCAAATAATGATAAAACCTAAGATTGCACACATTACATATCCAATACAAAATACTTGTTAAACAATATGAATTTTTATTATAACTAGTTAAAACTTATAAAACAAAACTAAAACCTTAATATAAATGTACAAATAGATAAAATGAATAAATAAATAAATAAATACAGAATACCTGGACCCATTCATGGAAGCACGTCTTGGGATGTACATAGGGTCCCAGCAATACACACTTCATGCTCCATAATGGGCCGTTACTACAATATTAATTAAAATGCGTACAATTCTAACTCACAATTTAATCCCCTAGGTTACAAACTATCTAGGGTGAAGATCCATTGGGATTCAAGACGAGACATTTTCCCAAGAAAATCCCCACCTCTTTTATCTGGACGTACAATTTGAATGCCACAGAAAGATGTGCCTTTTAGGGATTGCCCATGTTTCTCCCTAAAGTGGCGGGAGAGTGGATGACCCACAAACCCCTTCTGTATATTTTTAAAATGTTCCCTAATCCGTACATTTAGTTGGCGTTTGGTACGGCCAATATACAACTTCTTGCATGGGCATTGAATTAAATAAATGACCCCAGCGGTATAGCAGGATATACAATCTTCGATCGTAAAATGTTGGCTAGCATTTGAGTCCAGGAATGTCAATTGTCTCGTTTTTTTAAAAGAGGTGTGCATACAACCATAACACCCTTTGCATGGTAAAAAGCCCTTTTTAGAGTGATTGGATACTACTAAATCCTCTGCTTTATTCCCAAGCACCATTCGTGTAGTGGGGGCTATTAAATGTCCTAGAGATTGAGCTTTACGGTATATAAATCTAGGGTTACTTGGAAGGTACTCCCCTATCACCTTATCCTTCTGTAGGACCGACAAGTGTCTACGCACAATTCTAGTGAATTGGTTATGTCCACTATGGAATTGGGTTATAAATGGCAGCTTAAGAAACTGCTGCTGTAAATTTGCCGTAACAACTCCAGATATGTTATTAGATTTCTGTAGCAGGATATCCCTTGATACTAAAGCCACTTCCTCCCGTACTTGATCCAACCTAGGCCTAGAGTAACCTTTGTCTTGGAACTGTTGAGTTAAATAGTCAGCCTCTTGGTTGTAATCACCCAAATTAGAACAATTCCTACGCACCCTGGTATATTGGCTTTTAGGAATATTTTGTAGCCACACCGGTAGATGACAACTTGTCAGATGGATGAAACTATTAGAGTCTACCTCTTTATGGTAGCACTTGGTGTGGAGCTGGATATTCTCTACAATATACCTAAAAGGTCCATGGCTTTTCTTTTCAGACACATGCCGTGGGCTTTTTTGACCCCCCTCTTCACTCTGCCAAGAAAGCTCTTCTTTCCTCTGCCTGCCAGCACAAGACTGCAATTCGAAGCCACTCTCCTCCCTCCCCCCTGCTATATAGTTGTAATGTGAGACCAGCGTGCCAGCTCCATGTAGGAAATTGTATGGCTCTGTGCTGTGAAAGCCAGTCCTTCCCTAAACTCCTCAACCCCCTCCCGCCTGATACTAGCTAAAACTGATATAGCCATTTACCAAACTGCATGGGACTCTTTTGTTCTTGAAAAGTTATGTATACTGGCACCGATCAGGGATAGCGAGATAAGAGTTACATATTCCGAATGTCCACCGAGAAATCTATAACTCACTGAAATCGCTAGGATCTAAGTCAACGAAATGTAAGGAACCGGTTTCTCAATAAGCGGGTCATATACCTATGCCGTGTTTATACTTAAACGAACCCCCCTGCCGTGGTGAGCATCATGAGCCTTGTGTCGTTCTTCTATGAGGTTCATACAGTGAGTTATGTATAGAAATGGCTTGTCATAACTCAGAGAAAGGGGTGTATTCAGCCTCTGAGTGAGGTCACCACAGGGGGAGTGCCTTGGTTTGGGGCACGGAGATAACTGAGTGAGAACTCAGTCTTCACTAGCCTTTTGTCCCAGGTCTAGCTGCGAGATAGATCTGTAATGCATCTGGATATATATTCGCCCATCCACCACAGCACATGGTCAGCCATGAGATGAAATGACATAACAAACTGTTTTTCACCTTGAATCCCATTTTATTTGTAATTGTACTGTACATACGATATTTGTCTACTTTTATAATATCTTTTTATACTTCTGTAAACACTGTCTACCTTTTTGGAGTAAAATATATAAAATTACTAGTTTTGCTTCTCCTTGCTCTACAACGAACTGTCACGTCCTCTGAATTGAATTACGCTAATTTGGGTTGGCCCCGGACTCGTTATTATTTAAGAAATTGGAGCTGGTGGCAGCAGATTTGTCCTGTGCATTTGGGAGGCTTTGTAGCGATGGCCGGCGTTGATAATTATTGTTCCCGTCTGAGTGGAGCAGTTATATCACCCTCGCTTGTTGTGAATTCTGTTGTCGAGCTCCCTCCTGTGGTCGTGAATGGTACTTCGGTGAGTTCTGTCCGTGGGCTCCCTCTGGTGGCTGTGAGTGGAGCTGCTGCTTCTGAGGTTCCTTACACAGGTGGTTTATCCTTTGGTTGGCTGCTCTATTTAACTCCACTTAGATCGTTACTCCATGCCAGCTGTCAATGTTTCTGCATTTGTTCAGTTCGCTCTTGGATCTTTCTGGTGACCTGTCTTCTCCAGCAGAAGCTAAGTTCCTGATAGTTATTATTTGTTCATTGTTTCCTTGTCCAGCTGGTTATCATGATTTTGTCTTGCTAGCTGGAAGCTCTGGGATGCAGAGTGGCATCTCCGCACCGTTAGTCGGTGCGGAGGTCTTTTTGCACACTCTGCGTGGTCTTTTGTAGTTTTTTGTGCTGATCGCAAAGCTACCTTTCCTATCCTCTGTCTATTTAGTAAGTCTGGCCTCCCTTTGCTGAAACCTGTTTCATTTTTGCGTTTGTGATTTTCATCTTTACTCACAGTCAATATATGTGGGGGGCTGCCTTTTCCTTTGGGGAATTTCTCTGAGGCAAGGTAGGCTTTATTTTCTTTCTCTAGGGCTAGCTAGCTCTTAGGCTGTGACGAGGCGCCTAGGGAGTGTCAGGAGAGCTCCACGGCTATTTCTAGTGTGTGTGATAGGATTAGGGATTGCGGTCAGCAGAGCTCCCACATCCCAGAGCTTGTCCTGTGTGAGTTTTAACTATCAGGTCGTGCCGGGTGCTCTTAACCACCAGGTCATAACAGTACAGTTGGCCCAAAGTATTAATGCATCTCAATACAAAGATAAGAGAAGTTCTGAGACCATTTTTTTTCTTTGCACTGTGTTTTGTCTTTCTTTTCCCCTAAACCTTTGGGTGGTTCAGGACACAGGTGTAGATATGGACATTCAAGGTCTGTCCTCTTGTGTGGATCATCTCACTGCAAGGGTACAAAACATTCAAGATTTTGTGGTTCAGAATCCGATGTTAGAGCCTAGAATTCCTACTCCTGATTTATTTTCTGGGAATAGATCTAAGTTTCTGAATTTCAAAAATAATTGTAAACTGTTTCTAGCTTTGAAACCCCGCTCCTCTGGTGACCCCGCTCAACAAGTAAAAATCATTATTTCTTTGTTGCGTGGTGACCCTCAAGACTGGGCATTTTCCCTTGCGCCAGGAGATCCTGCATTGCGTGATGTTGATGCGTTTTTTCTGGCGCTTGGATTGCTTTATGATGAACCAAATTCAGTGGATCAGGCAGAGAAAATCTTGCTGGCTTTGTGTCAGGGTCAGGATGAAGCGGAGGTGTACTGTCAGAAGTTTAGAAAGTGGTCTGTGCTTACTCAGTGGAATGAATATGCCCTGGCGGCAATTTTCAGAAAGGGTCTTTCTGAAGCCCTTAAGGATGTCATGGTGGGATTTCCCACGCCTGCTGGTCTGAATGAGTCTATGTCCTTGGCCATTCAGATCGATCGGCGCTTGCGTGAGCGCAAAGGGGTGCACCATTTGGCGGTGTTCTCTGAGAATAGGCCTGAGCCTATGCAGTGTGATAGGACTTTGACCAGAGCTGAACGGCAAGAACATAGACGTCGGAATGGGCTGTGTTTTTACTGTGGTGATTCCACTCATGCTATCTCCGATTGTCCTAAGCGCACTAAGCGGTTCGCTAGGTCTGCCACCATTGGTACGGTATAGTCGAAATTTCTTTTGTCCGTTACTCTGATTTGCTCTCTGTCGTCCTATTCTGTTATGGCATTTGTGGATTCAGGTGCTGCCCTGAATTTGATGGACTTGGAGTTTGCCAGGCATTGTGGTTTTTCCTAGGAGCCCTTGCAGTATCCTATTCCATTGAGAGGAATTGATGCTACGCCTTTGGCCAAGAATAAACCTCAATACTGGACGCAATTGACCATGCGCACGGCTCCTGCACATCAGGAGGATATTCGCTTTTTGGTGTTGCATAATCTGCATGATGTGGTCGTTTTGGGGTTGCCATGGCTACAGGTCCATAATTCAGTATTGGATTGGAAATCTATGTCTGTGTCCGGCTGGGGTTTTCAAGGGGTACATGGTGATGTTCCATTGTTGTCAATTTCGCCTTCCACTCCTTCTGAAGTCCCTGAGTTTTTATCAGATTACCGGTATGTATTTGAGGAGCCCAAATCCGGTGCCCTAGCTCCTCATAGGGATTGCGATTGTGGTATTAATTTGATTCCCGGTAGTAAGTTTCCTAAGGGCCGACTGTTTAATTTATCTGTGCCAGAGCACGCTGCTATGCGGAGTTATATAAAGGAATCCTTGGAGAAGGGTCATATTCGCCCGTCGTCGTCACCATTGGGAGCAGGGTTCTTTTTTGTGGCCAAGAAGGATGGCTCTTTAAGACCTTGTATTGATTACCACATTCTTAATAAGATCACAGTCAAATTTCAGTATCCTTTGCCGCTGATTTCTGATTTGTTTGCTCGGATTAAGGGGGCTAGTTGGTTCACCAAGATAGATCTTCGAGGGGCGTATAATCTTGTGCGAATTAAACAGGGCGATGAATGGAAAACAGCATTTAATACGCCCGAGGGCCATTTTGAGTACCTGGTTATGCCATTCGGGCTTTCTAATGCTCCATCTGTGTTTCAGTCCTTTATGCATGACATCTTCCGAGAGTACCTGGATAGATTCATGATTGTATAATTGGATGACATTTTGGTCTTTTCGGATGATTGGGAGTCTCATGTGAAGCAGGTCAGAATGGTGTTCCAGGTCCTTCGTGCAAATTCCTTGTTTGTGAAGGGGTCAAAGTGTCTCTTTGGAGTTCAGAAGGTTTCATTTTTGGGTTTCATTTTTTCCCCTTCTACTATCGAGATGGACCCTGTTAAAGTTCAGGCCATTTATGATTGGACTCAGCCGACATCTGTGAAGAGCCTACAGAAGTTCCTGGGCTTTGCTAATTTTTACCGTCGCTTCATCGCTAATTTTTCTAGTATTGCTAAACCGTTGACTGATTTGACCAAGAAAGGTGCTGATGTGGTCAATTGGTCCTCTGCAGCTGTAGAGGCTTTTCAGGAGTTGAAGCGTCGTTTTTCTTCTGCCCCTGTGCTGTGCCAGCCAGATGTTTCGCTCCCGTTTCACGTCGAGGTTGATGCTTCTGAGATTGGAGCAGGGGCTGTTTTGTCGCAAAGAAGTTCTGATGGCTCGGTGATGAAGCCATGTGCCTTCTTTTCTAGAAAATTCTCGCCTGCTGAGCGCAATTATAATGTTGGCAATCGAGAGTTGTTGGCCATGAAGTGGGCATTCGAGGAGTGGCGACATTGGCTTGAAGGAGCTAAACATCGCGTGGTGGTCTTGACGGATCACAAGAATTTGACTTATCTCGGGTCTGCCAAACGGTTGAATCCTAGACAGGCTCGATGGTCGCTCTTTTTCTCCCGTTTTGATTTTGTGGTTTCATACCTTCCGGGATCTAAGAATGTGAAGGCTGATGCCCTGTCAAGGAGTTTTGTGCCTGACTCTCCGGGTGTTCCGGAGCCGGCGGGTATTCTTAAAGAGGGGGTAATTTTGTCTGCCATCTCCCCTGATTTGCGGCGCGTGCTGTAGAAGTTTCAGGCTGATAGACCTGACCGTTGTCCTAGGGAGAAACTGTTTGTCCCTGATAGATGGACTAGTAGAGTTATCTCTGAGGTTCATTGTTCGGTGTTGGCTGGTCATCCTGGAATCTTTGGTACCAGAGATTTGGTGGCTAGATCCTTTTGGTGGCCTTCTTTGTCACGGGATGTGCGTTCTTTTGTGCAGTCCTGTGGGACTTGTGCTCGGGCTAAGCCCTGCTGTTCTCGTGCCAGTGGGTTGCTTTTGCCCTTGCCGGTCCCGAAGAGGCCCTGGACGCATATTTCCATGGATGTTATTTCTGATCTCCCTGTTTCTCAAAGGATGTCGGTCATTTGGGTGGTTTGTGATCGCTTCTCTAAGATGGTCCATTTGGTACCCTTGTCTAAATTGCCTTCCTCCTCTGATTTGGTGCCATTGTTTTTCCAGCATGTGGTTCGTTTGCATGGCATTCCGGAGAACATCGTCTCGGACAGAGGTTCCCAGTTTGTTTCAAGGTTTTGGCGGTCCTCTTGTGCTAAGATGGGCATTGATTTGTCTTTTTCTTCGGCTTTTCATCCTCAGACTAATGGCCAAACCGAACGAACTAATCAGACTTTGGAAACATATCTGAGATGCTTTGTTTCTGCTGATCAGGATGATTGGGTGTCATTCTTGCCTTTGGCTGAGTTTGCCCTTAATAATCGGGCCAGCTCGGCTACTTTGGTTTCTCCTTTTTTCTGCAATTCTGGTTTCCATCCTCGTTTCTCTTCAGGGCAGGTTGAGCCTTCGGACTGTCCTGGTGTGGATACTGTGGTGGACAAGTTGCAGCAGATTTGGACTCATGTGGTGGACAATTTGACATTGTCCCAGGAGAAGGCTCAACATTTCGCTAACCGCCGGCGCTGTGTTGGTCCCCGACTTCGGGTTGGGGATTTGGTTAGGTTGTCATCTCGTCATGTTCCTATGAAGGTTTCCTCTCCTAAGTTTAAGCCTCGTTTCATTGGGCCATATAAGATTTCTGGAGTTCTTAATCCTGTGTCATTTCGTTTGGACCTTCCAGATTTTTTTGCCATTTATAATGTGTTCCATAGGTCGTTGTTGCGGAGATATGTGGCGCCTATGGTTCCCTCCGTTGATCCTCCTGCCCCGGTGTTGGTCGAGGGGGAGTTGGAGTATGTGGTGGAGAAGATTTTGGATTCTCGTGTTTCAAGACGGAAACTCCAGTACCTGGTCAAGTGGAAGGGTTATGGTCAGGAAGATAATTCCTGGGTTTTTGCCTCTGATGTTCATGCTGCCGATTTAGTTTGTGCCTTTCATTTGGCTCATCCTGATCGGCCTGGGGGCTCTGGTGAGGGTTCGGTGACCCCTCCTCAAGGGGGGGGGTACTGTTGTGAATTCTGTTGTCGAGCTCCCTCCTGTGGTCGTAAATGGTACTTCGGTGAGTTCTGTCCGTGGGCTTCCTCTGGTGGCTGTGAGTGGAGCTGCTGCTTCTGAGGTTCCTTACACAGGTGACGTGGTTTATCCTTTGGTTGGCTGCTCTATTTAACTCCACTTAGGTGGTTACTCCATGCCAGCTGTCAATGTTTCTGCATTTGTTCAGTTCGCTCTTGGATCTTTCTGGTGACCTGTCTTCTCCAGCAGAAGCTAAGTTCCTGATAGTTATTATTTGTTAATTGTTTCCTTGTCCAGCTGGTTATCATGATTTTGTCTTGCTAGCTGGAAGCTCTGGGATGCAGAGTGGCATCTCCGCACCGTTAGTCGGTGCGGAGGTCTTTTTGCACACTCTGCGTGGTCTTTTGTAGTTTTTTGTGCTGATCGCAAAGCTACCTTTCCTATCCTCTGTCTATTTAGTAAGTCTGGCCTCCCTTTGCTGAAACCTGTTTCATTTTTGCGTTTGTGATTTTCATCTTTACTCACAGTCAATATATGTGGGGGGCTGCCTTTTCCTTTGGGGAATTTCTCTGAGGCAAGGTAGGCTTTATTTTCTTTCTCTAGGGCTAGCTAGCTCTTAGGCTGTGACGAGGCGCCTAGGGAGTGTCAGGAGAGCTCCACGGCTATTTCTAGTGTGTGTGATAGGATTAGGGATTGCTGTCAGCAGAGCTCCCACATCCCAGAGCTTGTCCTGTGTGAGTTTTAACTATCAGGTCATGCCGGGTGCTCCTAACCACCAGGTCATAACACTCGCTGCAGTGTGCCCATTAGCCAGTACAATGTAAGGCAGCCTTTCTGAAGACTAATTATCCTAGGTGCAGTACCCTGTCTGACCTGACGGTAAGGGGGGCGCCAGAGAGCTGCAGGATCCAAACCGGAACTGGGAAGTGGGATATAGATAAATCCCCTTCAGAAATAAACCAGGGGGAACCAAACAACCCTGGTTCATGACAAATTGGTGTGAGCAGTGGGGAAGATAAGATTATCCTCCCCGTGAACCATGACAAGCTCATATACATATAAGAAAAAATGTGGATTTCTGTGGAATAAGATATCGGATCACAGATAACAATGCATCATTTTATTCAACTGCCTAAGACCTACATACCCATATAGATGGCTAAGGACGGTTGATCCTGGCAAATTCCCGAATTCCCTTAAAAGGTGAAGAGCAGGCCATGCCTTAGATGATCTGTTGATGGCTCTTGAGTTGGGGACACTGCCTTAGAATCTGCACCCAACTCTAGGCTGCATCAAGCGCTTTGCAGATTACCGTATATAATACACTTTCTGGGATATGACCAAAACACTTAAACTACATCAATGGGCATGTATTCATTGTACAGTGTAATGGGTCCTGTGCTGGGGTCCGAGGAGAGCCTGGAGTAGCGTGACTAGGTGCACCTGACTTTTCACTAGAGTACCTGATGGCGGGGTTAGGTTTGGCTCCTGATGGAAACCAGGTGCTACTCCAGGACAGCCCTCGGCCACATGACAGCTGACCACTACGTCTGATCTACAGACTGGCACAGCAGGTGCAGGCGGGTATGGCTGGTATACAGAGTAGCATGGCAGGTGCAGGTGGGTCCGGCTGATATACAGACTGACAAGGGACCTGAATACTAGCAAGAGTGTAGGGAACAAATTAACAATGTTGTACAGGCACCACCATGCAGCTGGAGGTGCCTTAAATAGTAAGTGTCTCCCAGCCATTAGCTGAGGACACTTTAAGATGGTGCACAGCCCCTTTAAGAAGGAGGAAGCACATGCCCTAAACACAGTGCCCGTTGATCTGCGCACTGTGTTCGCACCCTGGGCAGCAGTAGATGAGGAAGGAGGAGGAAGAGCAGGACGGGGGCTGCAGCGGTGAATGAGTCGGTGCTACATAGAGAAGACGCAAATGGCAGCTTCAATACTTTGTAAAGCAACCAGCTAATAAGGCAGATCGACTGTTTGGCCCATGTTCCTCCAAGTGTAAATAAATGCTACGGGCACATTAAAATATTAGAGACGGATATTACAGCTTGACACTTCTTTTCACAATCCAAACAAAATTTCACGGTTTATCTGCCAGCAGTCAACCTTGTAGTGAATCTATGAAAGCGTGCAAAATTTTTAGCAACATATCTTTGCTGCTCTCAGTAGTGAGTAAATAGCCATTACCATGTCCGATGTTATTAAAGCCTGTTCTAAACACGGACATCAACAACTGCATTAAGATATGCAGCCTATATCACGCTAAGTCCCATGAATCATAATCCCATTTATAGCCACAACAATGTATCATTTATTGAGCAAAATTTCTTTTGACTGAAACAAAGAGACAACCTCTCCCATAGTTATTGTAAAACCAATTAAAATATTATTTTTTTCTTGTCCTTTTTGGCATTTTAAGCATTTTCAGGAGAGTATGATGGAATGCAATTATGTGCATGCAGTTAATAATAACACAGTAGTTTAACAGATGACAAGTTAAGATCTTTACAAACCCCACAGGCACTCACTCAATAGGGAACTGCGAAGACTATAATTTTCACACAATGAGCAACGGAAGGGAATCGCAACAAGAGAGCAAACATCAAATGAAAAGCAGAGAATCTATATTTTGCTTTGTATGACTGTAGACAGTAGGCTCATGTCATGACCATTAAGTAAAATAGTGACATGTGCTGTCAATGGGCATCATTTCTTGTAGGCTCGCTCTTTTTCCAACCTTTTCATTACTGGTAAGTTTTAAATAGATATTAGTTTTGCCATCACATTATGATTAGCACGTGGTGAATATAGTGCAGCATGAGACCCTTTTTTGCCATAAAATGAGGGAAAGATAAAAAGATGCACTTGTCATTTGTACAAAATGACGATTTGTAACATCCTTCACCATAACATACACTTGTTCAAATTGCTTGAATTCTTTATGGGGTTAATAATTTATGATAAAAGCGGTAAGATTGTGGTTCACAAAGAATTGGTTGTGACATAGAGTTCCAAAATAGCACTATGGGATTATTATTATTTATTATAGCGCCATTTATTCCATGGCGCTTTACATGTGAGGAAGGGGTATACATAATAAAAACAAGTACAATAATCTTAAACAATACAAGTCACAACTGGTACAGGAGGAGAGAGGACCCAGCCCGTGAGGGCTCACAATCTACAAGGGATGGGTGAGAATACAGTAGGTGAGGGTAGAGCTGGTCATGCAGCAGTTTGGTCGATCAGTGGTTACTGCAGGTTGTAGGCTTGTCGTAAGAGGTAGGTCTTCAGGTTCTTTTTTTAAGGTTTCGATGGTAGGTGAGAGTTTGATACTTTGTGGTAGAGGGTTCCAGAGTAGGGGTGATGTGCGAGAGAAATCTTGTATACGATTGTGGGAAGAAGAGATAAGAGGGGAGTAGAGAAGGAGATCTTGTGAGGATTGGAGGTTGTGTGCAGGTAAGTACCAGGAGACGAGGTCACAGATGTATGGAGGAGACAGGTTGTGGATGGCTTTTTATGTCATGGTTAGGGTTTTGTACTGGAGTCTCTGGGAAATGGGGAGCCAGTGAAGAGATTGACAGAAAGGAGAGGCCGGGGAATAGCGGGGGGACAGGTGGATTAGTCGGGCAGAGTTTAGAATAGATTGGAGGGGTGCGAGAGTGTTCGATGGGAGGCCACAGAGCAGGAGGTTGCAGTAGTCAAGGCAAGAGATGATGAGGGCATGGACTAGGGTTTTTGCAGATTCTTGGTTGAGGAATGTATGGATCCATTAAATATTTTTGAGTTGAAGGCGGCAGGAAGTGGAAAGGGCTTGGATATGTGGTTTGAAGGGGAGATCAGTGTCAAGGATTACCCCTAGGCAGCGAGCTTGTGGGACTGGGGAGAGTGGGCAGCCATTTACTGTAATGGATAGGTTCGTTGGGGGGGTCGTGTGAGACGGGGGAAAGATGATGAATTCTGTTTTGTCCATGTTAAGTTTCATGTTATTTAATGGACAAACATTGAGGGACTCTGGTTAGTAGGGAGGTGATATCTGGTCCAGAGATATAGATCTGTGTGTCATTAGCATAGAGTTGATACTGAAAGCTGTGAGATTCTATGAGCTGTAAAGGGCAACTCATTTCAAAAGAATTCTGACAGGTAAGTAAATCATATTATTTGCTATGATTAGTGAGGGACCAGGCTCTACAACCCTAATTAATTTTAAACCTTAATTATATAGACAAAGAATGCAGATGACAAGAAGAGGACCTGGCCTCCTAATTGATCAGAGTTGTTTACATGTCTCTACGACATAAGCTCTATATATCTACTGTGAAGAGAAGAAGGTAACAATGTTTTGAACTTTTGACTTTCAGGCTTCATATCTCACCATCCACTACTGCTTTGATCGTGAGACTACCATCATTTTATAAACAATCATCTTGGCTATCTCATAAATTTGACTTGCAGCTATTTAGCATACTATTAGTTATGAAGATTCTTGTAATGTCACTGCATTGTTACTGTTTGCTCCTAGTGGTGGAAAAATATTTTTCTTCTCGAATAATACAAAATACAACCTGTTCTCACATTCCCTAATAGCTCAGTGAAAAGTAATTGGTGAGAATCGAGAAGCAGCCATGAAGACGATTTCCCGAGAAACAGCATCAGCCAGCTCATCTATAGTGGTCTCTTGGCCAAGAAAATTTCCAAACTGCATCATGTGAGTGCCATGACATTGGAAGAATATGAAATGAAGTCCATCCATCCATTCAGAAGCCAAAACGTGAAAATTTCAGGCAAAATATCGGAGTAAATAAGTCGTCTCATCCCAAGGTCAATCAGTTGTGGCACAACAAACACAGCCATGGAGGTGGCTCATATGCTTCATAATAGGGAGATCAAAGACATCAATGAAAAACCATGTAACGCACAATACACAAGTCTATGGTGGCACGAAAAAAGGTGAAGAAGCTTCAACTTCAATAATGTTCTAAAAAGGGTCGGTTCAAGTTTGCAAACAAGTATGAAAGTGAACACTTAAAGACTTACAATGGGTGATTTGGAACAATGACATAAAAGTCAATAGACTAGACTCTGATAGGTGCAAATGGGTATGAAAGAATCAATGAAAAAAGGGGCTACTGGATTGAGAAATTGAAGTAAATATCAAGTTTGGTGGAGGAAGCCTGATGGGTTGTTTCACAGCCAAAGGCATTGAATACTTGCCAAGATCAATAATGGTCTCAATGCTGAGGTAGATGTGAGTATCCTACAAGATGAGTAACTTTATACTCTCAAGTACTATGGGTATGAAAAGGACCATATAGTGTTTCAACAGGACAACGACACAAAGTATACGTCCAGATTGGCGACGAAATGGTTGAATGACAATGAAGTAGAGGTGAATGAGCTCCATAGTCCCCAGGTCTCAACCCAATTCTACACAACCTTAAATAGTGGGTAAAAGTGAATAAAAACTGTATACATACCCAAGTGAGTCAACAGTATGCACCAACTTTGGTGTAAAAGAGACCTGAGCTCAAATTTCGGTTGACACATGTTTGAATCTGATCGAGAGCATGCCTAGAAGGATTCAGGCAGTGCTGAAAGCCAAAGGTGGATTTACAAAATACTAACAAAATAATAAAAATTAAAATTTAGATCTTTAGGAGCAAAACTCTACAATGTAGTGACATGACAAGAATCTGCATAACTAATCATATGCAAAATAGTTGCAAGTCAAATTTATGTATGAGATATCCAAAAATGATTGTCTATAAAATAATGGCAGTCTCAAGTTTAAAGCAGAAAAGGATAATGAGATATGGAGCATGAAAGTCAAACGTTCAAAACATTGTTACTCTTTTGCTCTTCACTGTATATACAGTTGTCCTCAAAAGTTTACATAACCCGGTCAAAATTTTTGCTTTCTTGGCATTTTTTTTAAAGAATATGTATGAAAACACCAAAACTATTTTTTCCACTCATGGTTAGTGGTTGGGTGAAGCCATTAATTGTCAAAGTACTGTGTTTTCTCTTTTGAAATCATAATGAGAACCCAAAACATCAAAATGACCCTGATCAAAAGATCACATACCCATTTCTTAATACAGTGTATTGCCCTCTCTAACATCAATGACAGCTTGAAGTCTTATGTGGTGGTTGTGGATGAGGTTATTTATTTTCTCAGATGGTAAAGCTGTCCTCTCTTCTTGGCAAAAAGCCTCCAGTTCCTGTAAATTCCTGGGCTGTCTAGCATTAACTGCGCACTTGAGATCTCTCTAGAGTGGCTCAATGATATTGAGGTCAGGAGACTGAGATGGCCACTCCAGAACCTTCACTTTGTTCTGCTGTAGCCAATGACAGGACAACTTGGCCTTGTCTTTTGGATCTTTGTCATGTTGGAACGTCCAAGTATGTCCCATACACAGCTTCTGGGCTGATGAATGCAAATTTGCCTCCAGTATTTGCTGATAACGTGTTGCATTAATCTTTCCTTCAACTGTGACCAAACTTCCTGTGCCTTTGTAGCTCACACATCCCCAAAACATCAGCAATGCACCTCCATGCTTTACAGTAGGAATAGTGTTCCTTTCATCATAGGCCTTGTTGACCTCCCTCCAAAAGTAACGTTTATGATTGTGGCCAAAAAGTTCAATTTTGGTCTCATCACTCCAAACTACCTTGCTCCAGAAGTTTTAAGGCTTGTCTCTGTGCTGTTTTGTGTATTGTAGGCGAGATACTTTGTTTATTTGCACAGTAATGGCTTTCTTCTGTGACTTGACCATGCAGTCCATTTTTCTTCAAGTGCCTCCTTATTGTGCATCTTGAAACAGTCACACTGCTAGTTTTCAGAGAGTTCTGTATTTCAGCTGATGTTATTTGTGGGGGTTTTTTTTGCATCCCAAACAAATTCCAGGCAGTTGTTGATATTTTGTTAGTCTATCTGACCGTGGTTTTGTTTTGACAGAGCCTCTGAATTTCCATTTGTTAATCAGTTTGAACGCTGCTGACTTGCATTATCAATTCCTTGGATATCTTTTTGAATCCCTTTTGTGTTTTCTTTAGTTATTATTATTATTATTTATTATTATAGCGCCATTTATTCCATGGCGCTTTACATGTGAGGAGGTTTATACATAATAAAACAAGTACAATAATCTTGAACAATACAAGTCACAACTGGTACAGGAGGAGAGAGGACCCTGCCCGCGAGGGCTCACAATCTACAGTTTCCTGTAGATCCGTTGACAATTCTTTTGCTTTCCCCAAGACTCACAATCCAGAAATGTCAGTGGCTGGATGAAAGATGCAAGAATCTGTCTGGATCCCAGAAACTCATTCAGCTTTTATGCACATACACTGATTACAAGCAAATAGGTCATAGGTGAGGATGTTACCTTTAGTAGCCATTCAAACCATTTGTGTCAACTTCTGTGCATGGTATCAGGCCAAAATCACCAGGGTATGTGAACTTTTGATCAGGGTCATTTGAATGTTTTCGATTGTCATTATGACTTCAAAAGAGAAAACACAGTAGTTTGACAATACATGGCTTCACCGAACCACTAACAATGAGCGGAGAAAAAGTTTTGGTTGTATCATTCATATTCTCTGAGAAAAGGCCAAGAAAGCATCCTGTTGTCATCCTTTTTGACTGTTTTTCTGGTTACTTTTGCATTTTGTCATTGCTCTTTGCTCTAGATGTACAGTAGCAACTCACAGAAATTGCTTAGGTAGTGCAGCTCATCCAGGATGTCACATCAATCAAAGCTGTGGCAAGAAGGGTATCTGTGTATGCACAGTGGCCAGAGCATTGAGCAGATACCAGGAAACAGGCCAATACACCAGGAGATGTGCAGGGGGCAGTAGGAGGGCAACAACCCAGGACCAGGACTGCTACCTCAGGAAGAGCAGTGCCAGAGCTCTGCAAAATGACCTCTACCAGGCCACTAACATTTATGTGTCTGCTCAAACTGTCAGAAACAGACTCCATGATGGTGGTATGAGGGCCCAACGTCCACAAGTGGGTGTGGTGCTTACAGCTCAACACCATGCAGGGCGATTGGCATTTGCCAGAGAACACCAAGATTGGCAGATTCAACATTGGCGCCCTGTGCTCTTCATGAATGAGAGCAGGTTCACACTGAGCACATGTGACAGACATGACAGAGTCAGGAGACGCCGTGGAGAATGTTCTGCTGCCTGCAACATCCTCCAGCATGACCAGTTTGGCAGTGGGTTAGTAATAGTGTGGGGAGGCATTTCTTTGGAGAGCCGCACAGCCCTCCATGTGCTAGCCAGAGGTACCCTGCCATTAGATACCACAATGAGATCCTCAGACCCATTGTGAGACCATATGCAGGTACAGTGAGTCCTAGGTTCCTTCTGATGCATGACAATGAGAGGCCTCATGTTGCTGAAGTGTGTCTGAAGTCGCTGCATTGGCATGCCTGTTCTCCAGACATAAATTCAATTGAGCACATGTGGTACATAATGTCTTGTTCCATCCAGCAAAAGCCATGTTGCACCACAGACTCTCCAGGAGTTAACTGATGCTTTAATCCAAGTATGAGAGGAAATCATTCAGGAGAACATTCGCCGCCTCATCAGGACCATGCCCAGGTGATGCGTGGAGGTCATATAGGCACATGAAGGCCACTCACACTACTGAGCATCATTTCCTTATCTTGAAGCATTTCCACTGAAGTTGGATCAGCTTGTAATTTGATTTGTTTTATCTGATTTTGAGTATCATTCCAAACACAGAACTCCATGGGATAATAATTTTCATATTTTATTGTTCTCAACGCATTCCACTATGTAATCAATAAAGATTTCCAACTGGAATACTTCATTCAGTGATATCTAGGATGTGGTATTTTAGAGTCCCCTTAATTTTTCAAGCAGTATATATATATATATATATATATATATATATATATATATATATATATATATACGTATATATATATATATATACATATATATATATATATATAATATGTATATGAATATTATATATATATATATATATATATATATATATATATATATATATCCCACGGAGGTCTGGAGTTGGGATGATGCTCAAAATCAAAGTGAAAAATGAAGTTACAGGCTGATCCAACTTCAGTGGAAATGCCTCGACAAGGAAATGATGCTCAGTAGTGTGTGTGGCCTCCATGTGCCTGTATGACCTCCCTACAAAGCCTGGGCATGCTCCTAATGAGGCGGCGGATGGTCTCCTAAGGGATCTCCTCCCAGACCTGGACTAAAACATCTGCCAACTCCTGGATAGTCTGTGGTGCAACATGATTTTGGTGGATGGTGAGAGACATGATGTCCCAGATGTGTTCAATCGGATTCAAGTCTGGGGAACTGAGGTCTGGCATTATGGCAACATTTTTTTTCCATCTTTTAAAAGACTTGTTCAATGTGGAAGTAGCCCATGTGTTTCTGGTTCTATAATTGTTCTCTTGTTTCTACAAGACTGGGGAGTCCATCACTCCTCTGTGGCTCATTTGCATTTAAGCTGTTCCATCTCGCATGTCCACATGGATATTCCTTCTCTGAACCCTGCTTATACAGCTACTATACAGATGATCAGGTTTTAAATATATCAGATAGGGATTATATACATTAGATAGGACTGCTCTATAAGGGTATACATTGATGATTGGTGGAGCAGCTTAGTATACATTTTTTTGCAAAAAAAAGTATCAACTAAATACCCTGTTTTTTTTTTCATCTTTTGACAAGCACTTGCTTATTACTGTGATTTTTTTTTACAACAGAGTATTTTTGACCTCACTGTGCTCTTTTGTGTCTTCACGTGTGTGAACATAGCCTTACTTTGACAAGTCTTTTGTTCCTATCATTCTTCAATCGCCTTCATTTTAGATGTTTTCACTCTGAAATACAAAGCTCCACCGCGCTCTAGAATCCAGTTAAGAATTGGGAATAAAACAACTGAAAATATTTAAAACAGAAACAGGTCTTTCTAGTCAATGATAATTAGAAGCTTGCTTGTGTCCTGAATGTCCCACTAGAGATAATGTTGCTGTGCAGCGATGAAGATGCTAAACTGTTACATTTTTAGATTTCTTAGAGAAAAGGAAACAATGTATTTTCTTGTTTAAGTCAGACAGATTAGCAAGGACTTTTTCTCCTCTAGCAGATAAAGTCATGACTTGAATAATCAAGAGGAAAACATTTATATGTGCTGCAAAAGCCCAATTTCATATGCTAAACCCAGAAGTAAGAATGAAGGGCCTTCAAAAGATCCACGGTTCCACTTGACGATCACATTATTTTCTGAGCAGCACGCGCCTACTAACCCCTCTGCCAGACAGCTTGAGGCATTTGGGTGATAACATGATGGAAGCGACAATGTATTTACGGTATATAAACTACTGTGTAGTCAATCAGAAAAACACAGACGACTTGTAGGAGATCAGGACATTGCGCCGGGCAAGTATCTATAAATATAGCTAAATAAAGGTGACTTTTTTAGGAGCAACAGTCATGGTGTCAAGGTAATGTCAAGGAGATACACAATAGGGCTTAAATAAGGCTGTGAGGAGTAAAACACAGACAGTAAAGGCATATTCTGTAAAAACAACTATAATGCAAATTTGCCGCATAATTACGGCACTGGAGATGTTGCATTATTTATGAAATGTGCAAAGCAGTTTTCTCTTCCTTCAAACTCATGTAAGCATTAAATATGAAGATCTGCTTTTTGAACTTGAAGCTCATTAAATAACATGCAACGGGCATTTCACATAAGTGTTTGAACTCAGTAATCCATCAGCGCAAATGGACATCTAATTCAAGTTTTGTGATGTGACATGTACACTAACACATTTCGGTTTTGCCACTAGGCTATCGTTATGTTCTTTTAGAGTAAGGAAGGAGGTAATGTTTTCAAGCCTGACAAAATCTCATATGCTGCTCTTGTGCTGCTCTGTCACTTCCTCCAGATGTATGTGATATGTCATATGATTGGGAGTGAAGCCAGCGCTGACTAGCAGCAGGGATTGCATGACATAACAATGTCATGCGATCCCTGGGAGAGCAAGTGCCAAAACTGCTGGAACGGCGCCGGCACCTAAGGGGATTTAAGTGTTATTATTTTACAGAGGTGAAACATAGGGATTGAGAATGGGTTGCCCGAATAGTGGACAATTCCTTTAAGCAGGGTGGATAATACAGGGAGTGTTTTCACTTGTTATGCAGCTATGTATTCCATCATTTGTTACCATTTTAGAAACACCTACATATATGCATGGAATGCCTGAATTAACTAAGTTATAAGTAAATAATGGTTTCTCATTTTCAGTGTAGACAGTTGGACATCACATACTGAATCCAACAAAGAAAGTCAAATCTTGGCACCAGTGCCTGGATACTGACCCGTAACAGCCCAGCACAACAGGGTAATGAAAATCCGGGAAGTGAGGAAACTCATGTGCTTGCCGAAGAAAAGAGAACTGTGATGCCCAATTGAAGTAAGAGGCAGCACTCATCGGTCCAGATGCAGTTCTTTATTCAGTGACGTTAACACATGTCGACAGGAGAGGTGAGTGAGGACAGAGTCAGACTACAGTCGTTCCGCACTGCGTGTGCTTCCACGGGTTCAAGGCTGATGAAAGCGCACACAGCGCGAAATGGCCATTTTCTGACTCTGTCCTCACTCACCTGTTCTGCCGATATGTGTTCACGTCACTGAATATGCTGCTCTTGTGCTGCTCTGTCACTGCAACTGGAACGGTGAGTACTGCATCTGGAACGGTGAGTGCTGCCTCTTTCTACAGTCGGACATTTCTGGGTATTTCTTTCCTGCTCACCAGTGCTGATAGAATCCCAGCAACTTCTAAGTTAGAGTTAAAGCTGCTCTTACAGGGCACCCGTGGTATCAAATAACTGTCTTTTCCACACTTCCCTTTTAAGTGTTATTTCTTTCTAATTACGTGGAACATAAAAAAAAATCTGTCATGTCATAGCAGCTTAGTGGTCCTTAAAGGGGTTGTCCACTACTCAGAAAACCCCTTCCCAATTACAATACTCTACCAGGTAGAATAAAAATACCTTATACTCACCTCCAGTGCCAGTGCCAAACCAGTGATGTCAACACAGGGTTTCCCAGGACTTGTGTGACATTATTATGTCATGTGAGCCCTGCAGCAAATCAGCGGCCATTTCACTCTCACTTTCTTTGAACGCAACTACCATTCGGAGGAAGTCAGAGAGCAGCAGCAGTTCTCACTTTTGGATGTCCGTTTAATCCGAAGCAAGTGAGAATGAAGTGGCCTATTACTGGCTGCTGGATTAATATGACAATGCTCCCGGAGACCCAGCTCTGGAACTGGTGGCAAGTATAAGGTATTTTTATTCTACATGGTGATTGCCTGAGTATTTCAATTAAGAAAGCTAACAAGAAGTTAAAATACTACAAGAATTAAAATTCACCATACCGATCTGCTGAAGGTATCATTCAGATGCTTTTAAGCTTAGGCTGCCGTCACACTAGCAGTATTTGGTCAGTATTTTACACCAGTATTTGTAAGCCAAAACCAGGAGTGGGTGATAAATGCAGAAGTGGTGACGTGTTTCTATTATACTTTTCCTCTATTTGTTCCACTCCTGGTTTTGGCTTACAAATACTGATGTAAAATACTGACCAAATACTGCTAGTGTGACGGCAGCCTTATACCGGTCTTTATAATTCCTACTGCATTGATGATATCTGAACATGGGCAACAGGCTGTAAGGTCATCACTACTGTGGCCAGAATTGTGAAATGCCAGAACAGGAGCTATGGGAATCCATAAAGTGGTTCTGACTTTTATCATTAAATAATCCACTTTGAGCAATTAAAAATAAAAATTACATTATTTGCTGGAAATCCTCTTTTTATGACATGATAAATTTGATTTCATGAGTGGCCCTATCTAAATGGGTTGTTTGAGGGCTGTACTCTGGCATGTCAGATAATTACTGTAATTTTTGTTCCTAAAATCAACAGAACACATCAAAATAAGATACTCTGTAATATATTTTATCAGAGCAATTCACTTCTTTCTCCTCCAAGACTCATCTTTCATTCTCAAAATTCTCAACTCACAGGCAAAATCTGTATTCGGTGAAGACAAAATTTGCCATTACTGGGATAGGAGATGGCAGACAGTACTGATAAGATTCTATGTAGAAGGGAGGGAGCAATTCAAGGCAAAGTTTCTTCCTCAACCAATTCCCTTGTACAAAGAATCGTATCAGTACTATCCGCCATGTCCTATCCCAGTAATGGCAAAATCTGTCTTCACTGAATACAGATTTTACCCATGAACTGAGAATTAATTGTCCCGAAGGAGAACAAAGAAAATATCTCTGACAAGACATATGACATAGTAGCTTAGTTTTGTTTGTACTATTGATTTATGAAATAAAAGTAAAATGATGGTTACTCTTTAACTATGGATTGTTCTGTGAATGGTTTACATACAAATAGATACATAGATTGATAGATATTATTTGTTACTCATTGAGTTAAGCTATTATTAACTTGTTATTTATTAAGAAAGGTTGCTGTGGCCATTTCATTCATTAGTGTGAAGCATTTTTCAGTGTCGTAATTGAATGGCGGAGTGTGGGAAAAGATATTTATTGGTTTACTTAGCATAAGTGACATATGGACAATGCCCATCATGTAACTATCGGCTCCTTAAGCCTCATTATTAGGTTGGGTATTTTCAGCCACTCTCTGGCTCTAATGGCTCTACATAAATCAATGAGCAATCTGTTTTATAACTTGGAGTTTTATGGCTGTTGCTGTCACAGTTTCATACCTGACTGTGGCTCAGGGACAGCTCAGCTGCCCTATGGGATCTGGAGTGTGCTGGACTGTAGGTTGTGGGAATGACAGTGCAGTCATCCAATCTGATCCTGGGGCCTGCTGGGCTGTCAGTATTTTGATTGACAGCCCTGATGCTCAATCTGGTCTATCCTGTGGGTGTTTCCCCAGGTGCCTCCCATTTTTAATTATTTGCAAACTATTTAGCTGTTTTGCTTTATGCAGTCCAGTGTCAGTTGTAGCTTTGCTTAGTTAGGTGTGTGTGCTTGCTCTGTGTCTCAATTCTTGATTTTGTTGCTGACCTCGGGTGATTTGACGTGACTATTCACTGCTTTTGACACGCTCTGACTTCAGGCATCTGACCTTAGACTTGACCTCTGACTATCCATTTGCTGTACTCCCTTGTCTTGACCTGCTCTCCTGGCATTTGATCCCGGACTGTTACCGGACTACGCCTTTGCCCTACCCCTCTGTACGATGAGCCCTCCTGTTATCTGACCTTGTACCTCCTGACTACTCTGTCTCATGGCTTGCCTGTGACTAGTGACTTAGCATCACAGTTGGATTATATAGGATGAGGCCATTAAGCCAAGTCACGCCAAAGATCACAAAAGTGTCTATGTAGCTTCAATTCCCAAATTTGGTGTTAGAAACCAGAACACTGCAGCATGTATTTAAACCTGTGCTCCCCTCAATAAAATGTTTCCTCAGTCATATTAGAAGTTACAAATTATCATCAAGTTCCCGCAATCTTTGGTTACCGATGCAGTTTCATCCTTCCTTATGTGACAGTGAACCAAGAAGTTATTTAAGCCTGTCCTCCTCCTCCTCCTCGTATGAATCTGTACAAAACACCTGTTTACAAGAGCGCTACATCATAGTTTACAGACACAATTTATCTGCTACGAGGGCAGACCGCACTAGTCAACTCTTTACTAAAACTAATCATTCCTTTGTGGCCATCCCTATAACGGCCAGTAGGATTTGCAGAGCATAATTCTTAATGTTTAAAGGATACAATCAACCCGCTGAAACCAACGTTTTATGATTCTTCTATATCGTTAAAAGCACTGGGCTATGTGAGACAGGATAATTATACTTTATGACCAATGCAAGAGAGTTAACAGCTGCCTGGCACTGCTATATTAAAGGATGAATGTGCCGGAAAAAAACCTCAGTGTGGCTTCGTCACAATAAAATGAAAGACATGAGTGTATGACTGCTGCACGGTGTCACTGTCACTAAAGGCTAAAAAGCTCCAGATTACGGTTTACAAAAAGCAAAGAAGTCCGGTTGGAAGGAAAGTCAAATGTCCCCGGTACTGTGTAAGAAAATATATTTGTGGAGAATTAACATAATATAAAATAAGACATAAGTAAAAGCACTAAAGTCAATAAAATGGCAATAATGTCAGTCCACAAGCAGAAGGCCCACTGACAACTCTCCTTTAAGATTTGATTTGATTGTGGAATGACCATGATGTTTTACCAACAAAATCAATGTGGCTTTTATAGAGCACCATTGTCTTCCTAGAGTGTAACGCCCAAAAAGCAGCAGGTAATGTATTTACCCACAGTGACAGACAGGAAAATGGCTGCAATAGATCCTAACTAATAGGAGTTTGACCATTGCTTCTGATCTGATACATTATTAGGGCAGGTTCGCACGTCCGATTTTCTCAGATGAATGATATCTGTAGTTCTCACGGATAACACTTGTACCTATGATATTCTATAGGGCTGTGCACACGTCAAATTTTTTCCTTGGACCAAGCGGTCAGTGGAAAGTATTGAAGACATTTCCAATTTTGATCACAATACTTATTTCTCACTGCAAAATGCAAATAAATTTATATAATTTATACAATGTGATTTTCAGGAATTTATTTTTGATATTCTATCTCTCAATGTTAAAATTAACCTACCCTTAAAATTATAGACTGTTTATGTCTTTGTCAGTGGGAAAACCTACAAAATCAGCAAGGGATCAAATACTTATTTCTCCCACTGTAATGGGCCCCAAAAATGCTCCAGTATATGATAAGCTCCATATAATGCTCCATACAGAATGGCCCCATATATTGCTCCATACAGTATATACCTTAATGGGCCTCATATAATGCTCCATATATAATGGGCCCCATATGATGCTCCAATATATGATGGGGCCCATATAATGCTCCATACAGAATGGCCTCATATATTGCTCCATATATAATGGGCCACATATGATGCTCCAGTATATGATGGGGCCCATATAATGCTCCATACAGAATGGCCCCATATATTGCTCCAAATATAATGGGCCCCATATGATGCTCCAGTATATGATGGGCCCCATATAATGCTCCATACAGAATGGCCCCATATATTGCTCTATATATAATGGGCCCCATATGATGCTCCAGTATATGATGGGGCCCATATAATGCTTCAAACATAAAATAATGAAATACTCACCTCTCGTCGCTGGCTGCTGCTCTGCTCCGGACTCCTCAGTGTCGCCATCCACTGGCTCTCTGCACTGTGACTGTTCAGGCAGAAGGCGCACAGGCGTGACATCATCGCACCCTTTGAACTGAAACATCCCTTGCCCGGGTGCTGACGCCAGCCTTGAATCCCACCTACTTTGCTGGAACTGTAACACACTGCATTTCTGACCCACCAAAAATATGCAGCATCAAAAACGCACCAAAAAATCGTCATGGGAAAACAGCCTTATGGTTCCTAAAAACAAATGAATAAATTGACAACTGGGTGTTACCAGTTGGGGGTGTGTTCCTACTGGCAACACTACAAGGGATTAGTGATATCAATAAGCAAGAAGCTATTTGCAAATTTATCCATGAGAAGTAGATGTCTGCTGGATGAATCCTTGTGGTCTCGTCGTATTAAGTTGCTACAGAAATGCTTTTTTTCCTGTAGGCTGGAATGGGCAATATATATATAGATATATATATATATATATATATGTATATATATATATACTAGATGGTGGCCCGATTCTAACGTACCGAGTATTCTAGAATAAGTAGGTAGTATATAGCACAGGCTACGTACTATATTGCACAGTGACGTAGTATATAACACAACCGACGTAGTATATAACATAGCTACGTAGTATATAACAGAGCTACATAGTATGTAACATAGCCACGTAGTATATTGTAGAGGCACGTAGTATATTGCATCGCTACGTAGTATATTGCACAGCCACGTAGTACATTGGACAGTCACGTTGTATATTGCACAGTCACGTTGTATATTGCCCAGCTACATAGTATATAGCACAGAGATGTAGTATATAACAGAGCCCACGCAGTATGTAACACAGCCCATGTAGCATATAGCAATGTGGGCACTATATGCGTGGTTAAAAAAGACTTAAAATAAAAAATAAACATATACTCACCTTCCGAAGGCCCCTTGAAGTCCTGGCGCCTGTGTGCGGTGCACGCGGCAGCTTCCGGTCCCAGGGTTGGGATGAGCGCAGGACCTGTGATGACGTCACAGTCACATGACCGTGACGTCATGGCAGGTCCTTCTCGCATAGCATCCTTAGCACCAGAACCTGCCGCTTGCACTGCCGAGGACAGCGTGGCATGTCGGAGGGTGAGAATAACCTTTTTTTTTATTATTATTATTTGCAACATTAGATCTTTTTACTATTGATGCTGCATACGCAGCATCAATAGTAAAAAGTTGGTCACACAGGGTTAATAGCAGCGTTAACAGAGTGCGTTATCCGCGGCATAACGCAGTCCATTACCACTGGCATTAACCCTGTGTGAGCGGTGACTGGAGGGGAGTATGGAGCGGGCGCCGGGTGCTGACTGCAGGGGAGTAGGGAGGGACTAATCGGACTGTGGCCGTCGCTGATGGGTTGCGGCCGCCATGACAGGCAGCTGGCGACACCAATCAGCGACGCGGGATTTCCTTTACGGAAGTTGCAGACAGACAGACAGACGGAAGTACCCCTTAGACAATTATATATATAGATATCACAGTACAAATATGTGAAATAGGTCCATAACTGATGATAACAGTAAAGCCACTTAGTTGCTTGATTTTTATATATGAAGTTTACAGTGATAACTTTATCCACTTGCAGTCATGTCTCTAAAATGAATAACAATATCTGCTTCCGCTGTCACACAGCAGACCTACAGAGATAATGTCATAGCAAAGTGAAAGGGTGCTAGATTATGATGAGCACACCATTGTGCTGGTCTATAGGTCTGAAAGCTTTATGTGTGAGAATGAAGTGGTGTCGGCAGGGACCATGCAGTAATGCCAGACCGAGCGAGAAAATGCCAGATGAAATCAAGTTATTGTTAAGAGCAACATATACGGCAAAGGGAAGGGAGGCCGACACTCCGCAGTGTAATAATAGTGTTTTCATAGTATTAGAGCAGCAGCTCTGTATTACAAATATCTAGATAGTCTAAAGTACATACCTTTCTGTAGCGCTAAGGCCTCCATCAGCACTTGGGGTTTTGTTTTTTCAAGCATGAAAAAATGTTACAAAAAAATCGGAAGTATTCTGCATGTAATTCGCATTCCATTTTTTGGTCAATTTGTAGCATCAGTATACATGTAGTACTCTTTTCACTTGTATGCAAAAAAAGTCCATGCTCCTGATACTTAGGCTTCATTCACACATGAGTCCGACACGTTCAGTCCTGTTTTTTTTCTCAGGCAGCACACAGACCCATAAGGTTTCATTGAGCCATACACACATCAGTTTTAAAAATGGCTGCGTATCTCAGGCATGTCAGACTCAGAGTACTTCCTAATCTCATCAGATTTTGTGGATCAGCTGCATCCCTTAAAGGGAACCTGTCACCCCCCTCAGGTGTTTGTAACTAAAAGAGCCATCTTGTGCAGCACTAATGCTGCATTCTGACAAGGTGGCTCTGTTATATGGGGTCCCTTCCACCACTGAAAGAATCGTTTTTGTAATTTGCCCTCCATACCTGTAGTTTATCAGGGGGGCATGCCTTTCCTCTCAGAACACAAACACCTCCCAGCCATCAGTCATTTCCTCTTTTCCCCTGGGCGCCGCCTCCTCAGCATTCAGTTATGTCCCCAGCACTTGCGCTGGAATTTTTTTTCTCGGGCATGTGCAGTTAGCGCTGCCCTTCCACTGACATCACATGATGTCTTCATTCTCACGCCGGCATGTACGCACGTCCCAAGATTCCCAGCCCCGCAGTGTGAATAAATCAAAAGAGACTGCAGGGCGGGATCTCGGGCCGCACGTACCCGCAGGCGCGGGAATGGAAACGTCATGTGATATCAGTGGAAGGGCAGCGCTAACTGCGCATGCCCCCCCAAAAAAAATACAGCGCAGGCGCCGGGGACATAACTGAATGCTGAGGAGGTGGCACCCAGGGGAAAGGAGGAAATAACTGATGGCTGGGAGGCGTTTGTGTCCTGGGAGGAAAGACATCCCCCTGACAAACTACAGGTATGGAGGGCAAATTATAAAAACGATTCTTTCAGAGGTGGAAGGGACCCCAAATAAAAGCGCCACCTTGACAGAATGCAGCATTAGTGCTGCACAAGGTGGCTCTTTTAGTTACAAACGTCTGGGGGGTGACTGGTCCCCTTTAAATTCTCTGGGAGCCAAAAGACTTGGATAAAACAAGTTAGACAGATTTGGTATTTCAGTTTTCCATTCAAATTTCATCCATTTGTAAAGAAGTTGTCCACTGTTCAGACAAGCACTGTCTGTTGTCCACTATTCAGACCCCTTACAAAACAATAACTGTTAGGCCACGTTCACACATTCAGTATGTGGTCAGTATTTTACATCAGTAGGAGTGGGTGATAATTACAGAAGTGGTGATGTGTTTCTATTATACTTTTCCTCTGATTGTCCCACTCCTGATTTTAGCTTACAAATATTGATGTAAAATACTGACCAAATACTGAATGTGTGAAACTCGTCATATACTCACTTCCAGAGCGGGAACCATTCCAGCGGTATTGGCATTGGCTCTCCAAAGGGCTCATGCAACATTCTTATGACACCTGAGCCCTGCAGCCAATCAGTGGCCGCTTCACTCTCAACTCCTTCATAACTGGCATCCGAAGGAATTGAGAGCTGTGGCTGCTCTCACACTTCTTCCGGATGTCTTACTTGTGTACTAAGGAGAATAGAGTGAAGTGACCATTGACTGACTGCAGGGCTCGCATAACATAATGTCAAGCTAGCCCCGGGAGAGCAGGCATCAACATCGCTGGAACGGTGCCTGCACCGAAGGTGAGAATTGCTGCTACAATTTTATGAGGGGGGCAACATGGTGATTGAGTAGTGGACATTGCCTTAAGCTGATACATTAGCGAAGGTGTCCACTTACTGGACAACCCCTTCTCATACCCCGCACTTGGCCTTGAAAAAGTAAAAAAGCTCACCTCCCGTGCTGGCGCCATTCCAGAGGTGTCAACACTCGTATTGCTGGGACTTTTGTGCTGTTGTTATGACACATGAACCCGGTGCCCAAGCAGAGGTGACGTCATTTGTCCCACCTTTGGACAACTCGAACATCAAGAGGAAGTCAGGGCTGTTGCTGCTCTCTCACTTCCTCTTGATGTTCAATTTGTCCAAAGGCAGATACGGTGACGTCAGCTGTGATTGGGCGCCGGGTTCACGTGTCATAACAACCGCACAGGAGTCCCAGGAATGCGAGTGTCGACACCTCTGGAACAGATAACAGGAGGGGAGTGTACACTATATTATTTTATTGGCACCAAACATTTAGATCAAGAAGGGGTTGTCCTAGTAGTGAACACCACCTTTACGAGTCGATGGATAAAAAGTTCACACATGTCTACAGTACTTGCTTCTGTGAAAAAAAAGGGATGAGAAAAAAACTGATGCAACTAGGATGACACCTGAGAAAATAATCAGTTTGTTTCTCTTGGATGGTAAAACTCACATGGATGTGTGAATAAAGACCTTATTAAACAGTAAAAAACAGACAGCAATGGGATGAAACACTAATGGCATACAAGTGCTAGCCGTTCTTTTCACATTTTGTTTTACTTTTATAGGCGAGTTTGATCCTTTACTCAGACCAATATTAGACATGTCTACGATTTCTTCTCTGCAGACACTTGATCTGCACAAAAAAGGGAGCAGAACCATAGACTACAATGGGTACATGTTCAATCCGTGAAAAACAAAGAACAGATACTTAAAAAAGTCTCAGACGCAGTCTACTACGTCTGAGTGCCCACCTCCTGTAGGCATACACTCCTGAAAAAAGTGCATGGCAAAATGAATGTTCGCTCTGCCATCACTATTACATTCTATGGCCCTGTCGGCGCATGCGTCCAGACCTCAATTTGCAGGGGATTTCGGACGTATGCTTAGAAGGGGACATAGAACACAAGGTGAAAGCCTTCACTGTAAGAGATCACAACAGAAACTTAACATTTTTCTGAGCTAAACAAAACACTAACTTTTGCTGGTACTATACTTTTACATGGATTAATAGAACATATTTGAACTACATCAAGGGAAAATCGACGAGTAGAGCTCTTAAATGGTGTATCCATCGCATATTCCAGATGGCTGTATAGTATAATTTATAAGAAGGGTCAAGACTCAAGAGTGAGCTGCACAATAATTTTATCTATAAATAAAAGAATACTTAAAACTATCATATTTCACCAGTTTTCAAGCATTTACAGCGTCTGTAACACTTCTCCAAAGCTTTCTTCTGAAATTCACAGAGGAAAAAATGTACTAAGCAGCTTGTGCCTCCACATGAAATTTTGATGACTAGATGGTTGTCAAGCTGCAGAAGAAAAACTTCTGACCTAGAAGTTCACGGTCTGTTTTCTCAACTAAAGTAAAAAAAAAAATATCGTTCCATAGACAAGCCAAACAATAAATAATAAAATAAATGAAACAATCAGTCTTTAATGTAAAAAAAAGCATCTATTTATATAATTGCCTTGTAATGTTTTCATTTCCTGTTCTGTCCAGATGTCACCGTATCCCAGAATTCCAAGCGGAGGAAGTTCACTGACCGCCATCACTGACCCAAGTGATGGGTGTCTCAATATGGAAACCGCTGCTGGTACCAACCTATTGTGCGGTACCATCAGCGGAACACCGTCGCATCACACACACACACACACTCTATATGCCGTACGCACCACACACACTCACACACACACACATTCACACTTTCACACTCACGCAGCCTCTTGCGCGGTACCACCAGCGGAACACCGCCGAGATCAGCCGAATGATTCACTGACTGTTGCCATCTTTTTACAGGAGGAGCGCATGCGCGGTTTTAAGGTGACTGACGCTATCTGTCTGTGCAGCACCCCAGGTA
Source organism: Ranitomeya imitator (assembly GCF_032444005.1). Lineage (NCBI taxonomy): Eukaryota > Metazoa > Chordata > Amphibia > Anura > Dendrobatidae > Ranitomeya > Ranitomeya imitator. The sequence goes on from NC_091288.1 coordinate 66,773,843, forward strand.
GCTGTTTGCTGCAGTGATGTTCCCTTCCCTTCCCTTCAGGGAGGGTGATATCACGCTTGGAGGCAAGGAGGATTCTTTCTATCAGGTAAGGCACTCGCATTCAACACATCTGAATCTAGGCCAGGAGCGGGAGCTCAGGACCCGGATACAGGGGAGCTTCCTTACACTTTATGTATCCTGGTCTGGAGGAGGAGTCAGGCAGTCTGAGGGAGACAGTGGAGGGAGACAGATGGTCTCCAGGCGAGCAGAAGGACATCTGGAGCAGACGTAGAGGCCGAGCAGCCACGAGGGAGCTGCAGCCTCTGGAAAGAGAGATAACGAGAGGAGTTGAATTGTGAAGGAGCTTAGAGGGAAGAAGCACAGTGGATGAAAGGGCTCAGGAGAGGAACAGCGGAAGGACACCCTCAGAGCCAGAGCGCAGAAACCGGGTACCGTGAGCCCGATGTCGTGTTGTTCTCCAGGATGCGCGACAGAACCGGAGGGCATAGTACTATATGCCAATTGCCTGTAACTAGTCTGAGGTGAAGTAGTGACCATAAGAGCCGGGTCATCTAAGAAATCCTATAAACAGGCTCAAACTGCCTATCGTACAGACATCTGTCTTAGGACAGGAGAGAGGGGACCCTGTCAGCAAGCTTTAAGCCGCAGGGACCTCACCATGTGGTGCAAGTAAGAAAGGCTTACGGACCTCACTTGAAGTGGGATCCCTTATTGCCTCCAAGGCGGCCGGACTACAGCTATCCTACACCTGGAACCCTGGACTGAGGACTGCTACCATCAGTAAACCAGGTAAAAGACTGCAAACTCTGTGTCCTCCACTTATTCATCAGCATACACCATCTTTGCCACACCCCTTGGGAGTCCTGGGGACCCTGCTTCACCTGTGGGAAGCGTTACCATCTTGCTGCAACAACATCACCCCAGAGGACCCCTTTAAGCAGCGTCGGTGCCTACTGACCGAATACCACAGGTGGCTTCATGAAAAATAGACATTACAAATCCCTCTAAAGACCTACCCTGCTGCCCTGGCGAGGCGACCCATCTGCACAAAGATGGCGGCGGTCTGATTTACTGCGCCTGTGCAAATTACGCGCAGCTGCAGTGAATCATTTGGCTGATCCTGGCGGCAGATGCGCGATGTGTCTACAGATAGAGGAAGCCGGTCACATTAAAGGGGTTTTCCCACGAACGAAAATTCATTTTAAAAATTGTGTCTGACAGTGTACGGAGCATACCACATCTCCTGAGCAGGAGAGGAAGCAAAAGACAATACTGACATTACAGCAGGGGATCACAGTGGATTCATTTTGTGAGGTAAAATATTTCACTGACTGTTTTTAAAAACTATTTTACCTCATAAAATGTATCCTCTGTGATCTCCTGCTGTAATGTCAGTATTGCCTTTTGCTTTCTCCCCTGCCTAGGAGCTGTGGTATGTTCAGTACACGGTCAGGCACAAACAATTTTTAAAGTGAACTTTTGTTCATGGGAAAACCCCTTTAAAAAGCAAATATCAACCCCAACATAGCTCCTCCTAAAAAGTACGCCAATGACAATGAAAGGAAAGCAGCAAAGGCGCAATGTGGAAGACAACAAAGGGCAAATGAGACTCTTGAAGTGCAACAACATCTCTGGGACAAAAATAATGCATATAAGCGTAGGCGTCAAGCACATGAGTCCCCTGATACAAAAGTCATTAGATTATCACAGGATGCCATTAGACAACAACAGCGCCGCATGCCTGACCCCATCATGACATTACCGCCCTCCCGATGGGATAGCATTGGACCTCCATCTAGTCTAACATAAGAATCAATACAGAACAATAAAAAAAGCACATTTTACTCTCATCGGATGTAAGAATGGGCCACTAGCATAACTCTGCACATTACTAATTTTCTGTAAGCTTTCCATTTAACCTGAGAGGCTTCAGGGCCGACGTTAGGGGCAGGCAGACGAGGCAGCTGCCTAGGGCTTCTGCTCCCCCAGGGGCCCTCAGCCAACGGCTGCTGTGGGGCCTCTGAGTAAGAGGGGCCTGGCATCGCCTTCCCCCACATCGCGTATTTAAGTTATCGGCATCATAGATGCCAATACAGGTGAAGGCAGTGATGGAGAAGAGAGCCTCAGATGACACTCCCTCTCCCATCATTCCCCCTCTGCTTGTGACTCAGTAGGGGTGTGATGATGTCACTTCATTGTGCTCCATGCTGTGCCAGCAGTGGGGCTGATGAGATAGGAAAAGTGGGTGGGAACGAGGAGGAGAGGTCAGTATTGCATATGTGTATGTATTCTACTGTGTGTGTATATGTGTATGCATTATACTGTGTGTGTATGTATGCGTATGCATTATACTGTGTGTATGTATGTGTGTGCATTATATTGTGTGCATGTATGTATGTGGATGCATTATACTGTGTGCGTCAGGGGCTGCAATATACTCTGAGTGGGCTGCTTTACATTCTATGAGGAGGCTGCATTATACTCTGAGTTGGTTGCATTATACTATTGGGGGGCTACATTATACGGTGTGTATGGGGCTGCATTATACTCTATGAGGGGGACTACATTTTACGGTTTGTGAGTGTGGGGCTGCATTATACTCTATGAGGGGGCTACATTATACTGTGTGTGGGGGCTGCATTATACTCTATCAGGAGGCTGCATTATACTGTGTGTGTGGGGGGCTGCATTATACTCTATGAGGGGGCTGCATTATACTCTATGAGGGGGCTACAGTATACTCTGACGGGGGTCTGTAGTATACTCTATAAAAGACCATGGGGAGTGCATTATACTATATGTACTACATGGGACCTGCATTATACTGTATCGTGGACTATCTGTCCCCATCATTCTTCCTCAGCCGGTGTAAAGAAACTCAGGAGCGTCAAACTACTTTTTGTCGATCACGCTCGTTTAACGGCCTGAGCTTAGCGCATGTTAATACAACCAAAATGTTTTTGTGTGATGGTGCAATATGTTAGAATTTGGGGCCACACTTTAAACTTTTGCCCAGGGCCCCACTTTGTCTAAAATCAGCCCTGAGAGGCTTAGTAACTAATGCTGGTTTATATATACTGCCAGAGTCTTCACAAAACTAGAAATAAATTATTTCAACCCTTAATTTCTCGGTATACATCAGATGCATCCAGAAGTTACTTACTACTTGAAGGTATAATAATAAACGAATAATAGCCATTCAATTTGGTTGCAATTTCGTAGGAATCTTTGCAATTAAACACCAATAGGTTTAAATGGAAACAAGTTGGGTCAAATAACACTATTAACCTGCAGATATAGGGTTAATCCTCTTGTTGATAGAGTAATAAAGGTGCCCAAATGGAACTTTATTCCTCCTGGGAGCTGCCGGCTTTCAGTCATGCTGGAGTGCTCGGTGCAATTACAGTCAGTATTGAGATTGGCAGCTGTAGTCACTCAATGGCCATGACTGACAGACGCACTGTAGAGCCGGCTGTCAGTTTGTGGTGGGGCGTGCTTACAGCCTCCACTCAAAGTGAGCAGTGACTTTGGCGATGCTTGCATACCTGCATGATTGAAAGTCGGCGGCTCCTGAAAATAAAGTTAATTTTCTCCAGGGTGCTGCACTTTCAGTACTACAGATGGGCACCTTAATAATACTATTAATCTGCAGAATAACCGTATATCTGCTGGTTAATAACATTATCTGACCAGCTAGGTTCCCTTTAAATGGAAAAAATGCTTTTTTACCTGCAGACATAATGGTAATCAGCAAGCATATAGCATGTCAAACATGATCAGCCAACTAAATGGAAGAACAGCTACTGGGTCAAAATGAAGTTTCATTCTCCCTGCAGCCGCTCACGTCATTGGGGCAACGATCAGTCAGCACTTACTACACAGTGAACGTGCTGTAATCACTCTCCCTGCTGCTTAAATGGGTTGTCTACTACTAGGACAACCCCATCTCATTCCCCATCTTTGGCCCCAATAAAGTAAAAGCACAAATACTCAACTCTTGTACTGGCGCAGTTTCAGCGGTGTCTGCACTCGCGTTCCTGGGGCTCTTGTATGGTTATTATACGTGTGCCTGGTGCCCATCCATCGCTGGCGTCACTTTCCCCACCCCCGAACAAATCGAACATGGAGAGGAAGTCAGGGCTGAGGCTACTCTCTGATTTCCTCTTGATTTTCGATTTGTCCGAAAGCGGAGACAGTGATGCCAGAGCCGGGCTCAGATAGCCTAACAGCCGCACGAGTGCCCAGGGAACACAAGTGCCGACACCGCGGGAACAGCGCCACCACTAGAAGGGAATATAAGTGGGGAGTGAGAAGTGGTTGTCCTTGTAGTGGACAAGCCCTTTAACTGACATTCTGCAACGTGGCATGTGTGTACAAAGCAGGCTGTCGGTTAAAGGGAACCTGTCACCCCCAAAATCGAAGGTGAGCTAAGCCCACCGGCATCAGGGACTTATCTACAGCATTCTGTAATGATGTATCCTGAAAGATGAGAAGAAGAGGTTAGATTATACTCACCCAGGGGCGGTCCCGGTTCTGTTCTGGTCTGATGGGCATCGCAGTCCGGTCCAGGGCCTCCCATCTTCTTATGTTGACGTCCTCTTCTTGTCTTCAGGCTGCGGCTCCGGCACAGGCATACTTTGTCTGCCCTGTTGAGTGCAGAGCAAAGCACTGCAGTGCGCAGGCGCTGGGCCTCTCTGACTTTTCCCAGCGCCTCCACACTGCTGTACTTTGCTCTGCCCTCAGCAGGACAGACAAAGTACATCTGCGCCGGAGCCGCAGCCTGAAGACAAGAAGAGGACGTCATCGTAAGAAGATGGAAGGCTCCGAACCGGACCGCGACACCCATCGGACCAGAACAGAACCAGAACCGCCCCTGGGTGAGTATAATCTAACCTCTTTTTCTCATCTTTCAGGATACATCGGGGCTTATCTACAGCATTACAGAATGCTGTACATAAGCCCCTGATGCCGGTGGGCTTAGTTCACCTTCGATTTTGGGGGTGACAGGTTCCCTTAAGGCTTTAGGGGAGCGATAACCTTGTGCAGTGTGTAGTGACAGGTGACTATCATACCATCTGCACTGCCCTGATGACTGGAAGCGAGTGGCTGCAGGGAGAATAAAATTTAATATTCTTCTTGTAGATACTGATCCAGCCCAACAGGTTTAAAATGGTATTTACCTGGAAATTTCCACTATGTCTGCAGGTAAAAACTCGTTTTTTTTAGTTGACAGGTTTCTTTTAAATATTAAAGGAAATAAAAGAAGTCTGATTCTGTGAATACTCAATAGATCTAAAAAAATCAAGAGATTAAATTAACACCAAATGTTAATTTTTCCCATTCATGATGTAGCATAGCGACTGGTCATGTCAATGATGGATGGTATGTATCGCAGAGGTGGATGGCCCTGTGATGGAAGCCTGGGTATGTTTTGCTCAAGCAGATCTACTGCTTAGGGGTTTGTTTACATTGGGAAGGCTTCCAGGTGATTGGAGAGATGGGTGGGTCTAGTCACTTACAAACCCAGCCAAAGAGGCGCGTCTGAACACGTAAGATGGTTTTGTGTGTAAGGACCTGTGGTGATGTCATGCTCACCTGACTAGCCATGTGACAGGTACCTGGGTGTGGTTACACCTATGTAAAGGAGGTGTGTGCAGCACATGGAGAGATTGAGTGAGTGTCTGTCAGGGTGGACACACTTCTGTGTGTCCTGGCAGGACACTGCAGAATGGCCTGTGTGTTGGACGGTTCCAAGTGGGGACGTCCTGGAAGCACACAGAGACCATTCCAGGCTGGAGAGCCTGTGTGCTGGACATAGCACGGACAGTTGGTGTTGGAGACTCCTGGGAGTGGAGTCGTCCTGGAAGCACCTGGAAATCGTAGACCTGGACGGTTGGTGTTGGAGGCTCCTGGGAGTGGAGTTGTCCTGGAAGCATCTGGAGACCGTAGACCTGGACGGTTGGTGTTGGAGGCTCCTGGGAGTGGAGTTGTCCTGGAAGCATCTGGAGACCGGAGACCTGGACGGTCGGTGTTGAGGACCTGGGACTGACCTGAAGTCAGTGTAAGGAGTGGAACTTCTGAGAGGTAACCCTGTACAACGGGATTATAATATACAGCAGAGAAGCCTATCTGCTACGTGAACTGTCTAATGTTTCATGGCTGTAATGAAATGGACTGTACCCTGTCTGGTTTATGCGGAGTTTAAATAAACCATATGGACTGATATGTGTGAGATATCGTGCCTGAAGTGTTTATCCTGCTGCCAAGCGAGTATCCCCAAGACCCGTAGCGGGTGAAACGCTACAATGAATATAATTGTATATTATGATTCATTGTGTTCCAAAATGTATTTATTATTCTTACTTATATAGCACCATCATATTATGCAGCGCTTTACAGATGTCATCATCTTCATCCTCTGCATTGGGGTCCCCAATCTAAACTCTCTATCAGTATGTCTTTGGATTGTGGGAGAACCCAGAGGTAATCCACACAAACACGAGGAGAACATAGAAACTCCTTGCAGATGTTGTCATTGATGAGAGCCCAGGACCCCAGCGCTGCAAGGTAAGTGTGCTAACCACTGAGCCACCTTGCTGCCCAAGTTAAAGGGCTCGTCTCCTCTGGACAGCACCCTTTCTGAATGCACAGTGATCAGCTAAAGCAGATGCTGATACTGAGCTGACATAGCTGGGTGTAGATGAGTGCGACCACACGTTGCCAGTGCAGCAGTCAGATTCCAGTATTTCAGTATTCAGTATTACTCATTAAATCGTCCATGAATTGTCAACTACTGAGCATAATTAGTTCAAAATTCAATATTTTTTTTCCCACTCTGGTAGTTTTCCACTCTGATAAATAAGACCCAATCTCAAATGGAGACATCATATTTTGACTTTGCCGAAAGGGATACTAAGCATATTTGTTCAGGATCAAATCTAGGTGTATGCACAAACAGATGTAACATTTGTATATGCTGTGCTGGAGTCATTACATTACTATGTCACCCAACATAAACCTGAGGACAAAGCTCATTTGTCTGTGTTGCCTAGGGTTAGTATAAACATATACACAACTCACAGGCTGTAAAGTGGCTCAGTGGTTAGCACTGTGGCTTTGAAACGCTGGAGTCATGGATTCAAATCCCACCAAGGACAACATCTGCAAGGAGTTTGTATGTTGTTCTCGTATCTGCGTGGGTTTCTTCCAGGTTCTCTGGTTTCTTCCCACAGTCTAAAGACATACTGATAGGGAATCTAGATTGTGAGCCCTATGGGGACAGTGATGATAATGCGTGTAAAGCTGTGGAATTAATGGTGCTATACAAGTGGGTAAAATAAATAAATATAAAAGCTAGGTAGAAAGATATCACAGAACGGAGCAGAGCATATTTTTCTAATGCTTGGCTACAGCACTCTGCAACCATTTGCTTTCCAAAGAATTGTGCTTTGGTCCAAGAGAATCATCAAACATTATCTTCACAGAAAAAGAAATGTAAAAGATAATGTGTAAACAAAGGTAAATCAATACCAATGGATCAACAGTGTGGTTGTTACTAGGGTTGAGCGAAACGGGTCGTTCATTTTCAAAAGTCGCCGACTTTTGGCAAAGTCGGGTTTCATGAAACCCGATCCGACCCCTGTGCGGGGTCGGCCATGCGGTACGCGACTTTCGCGCCAAAGTCGCGTTTCAATGACGCGAAAAGCGCCATTTCTCAGCCAATGAAGGTAAACGCAGAGTGTGGGCAGCGTGATGACATAGGTCCTGGTCCCCACCATCTTAGAGAAGGGCATTGCAGTGATTGGCTTGCTGTCTGCGGCGTCACAGGGGCTATAAAGGGGCGTTCCCGCCGACCGCCATGTTACTGCTGCTGATCTGAGCTTAGGGAGAGGTTGCTGCCGCTTCGTCAGAAGCAGGGATAGCGTTAGGCAGGGTCCATTAACCACCAAACCGCTTGTGCTGTAGCGATTTCCACTGCCCAACACCACCTTCGGTGTGCAGGGACAGTGGAAGCTACATTTTTTTTTTTTTTCCCCCTCAGCGCTGTAGCTCATTGGGCTGCCCTAGAAGGCTCCCTGATAGCTGCATTGCTGTGTGTACGCCGCTGTGCAAACCAACTGCTTTTTTCAAAGCACAAATCCTCTTGTTCCTTCCTTCCTGCACAGCTATCTTTTTGGTTTGTACACACTTTTTATTTAATTTGTGCATCAGTCCACTCCTTATTGCTGCCTGCCATACCTGGCTGAGATTACTGCAGGGAGATAGTAATTGAAGGACACTCCCTGTTTTTTTTTTTTTTTTTGTGGGAGATTAAGATTGACATTTCTGCTAGAGTGCCATCCCTGTCTGTGTCATCTCTCACTCAGTGGGCCATAGAAAGCCTATTTATTTTTTTGCTTGATTTTGGTTCTAAAATCTACCTGAAAAAATCACTACATCAATCAGTGGGAGAAAAATATTGGCCTCAGGGCTTGTGTGCCACTCCTGACTCCTGTGTGCATCATCACTCACTCAGTGGGCCATAGAAAGCCCATTTTTTTTTTTTTTTGCTTTATTTGGGTTCTAAATTCTACCTGAAAAAATCAATAAATCAATCAGTGGGAGATTAATATTGGCCTCTGGGCTTGTGTGCCAGTCCTGAGCGTGCCATCTCTCTCACAAATAGTGGGCCATAGAAAGCCTATTTATTTATTTTTTTTTGGTTTTATAAATTCTCCCTTAAAAAAAAAAGGGAGATTAATATTGGCCTTTGGGCTTGTGTGCCAGTCCTAAGCGTGCCATCTCTCTCTGTCTCTCAGATAGTGGGCCATAGAAAGCCTATTTATTATTTTTTTTATTGGGTTTATAAATTTTCCCTGGAACAAAAAAAAAAAAGTGGGAGATAAATATTGGCCTCTGGGCTTGTGTGCCACTCCTGACTCCTGTGTGCGTCATCTCTCACTCAGTGGGCCATAGAAAGCCTTTTTTTGTTTTATTTGTTTTCTAAATTCTCCCTGAAAAAATCATTTTATTTTATTTGGTTTCTAAATTCTTCCTGAAAAAATCATTTTATTCTATTTTTTTTTCGTAAAGTCTCCCTTAAAAAAAAAAAAAAATCAAATCAGTGGGAGATTAATATTTACATTTGTGCTTCAGTGACAGTCCTGCGTGTGTGGCATCTCTCTCATTTGTTGCCACCAACAACAGAGTGTGTAACATTGTGCCTGATTTTCGTTGTGGTCTCACTCACCTGTAAAGGGGTAGCTAAATCATACTGAAGTTATAGCTCACCGTGTAATTTGTGTGACAGCAACAAATACCGTTAGTTTGTTTACGTTTTTAAAACAATGAGGAAGTATGGTGGAAGAGGTCGTGGCCGGGGGCGTTCATTGTCAGCTGGTAATGAGGGTAGTGGTAGTGGTGGAGCATCAGCTGGTCGTGGGAAAAAAAATATTGCACCTAAGTCTGGAGCTGTGGAGCCAGGTTCGTCGTCTAGCTACACAAGGCCTCGAACGCTCCCTTTTCTGGGAGTAGGAAAACCACTTTTAAAGCCGGAGCAGCAAGAGCAAGTTTTGGCTTATCTTGCTGACTCAGCCTCTAGCTCTTTTGCCTCCTCTCGTGAAACTGGTAAATGTCAAAGCAGCGCGTCGTTAGTGGATGTTCACGGTCAGGGACAAGTCGCTTCCTTGTCCTCTTCAGCAAAAACAACAACAGAGAAGAATGCAGCAGGCGACACAACGGGTAACTCCATGGAGCTCTTTACACATACCGTCCCTGGCTTAGAAAGTGAAGCAGTTAACAGTCCATGCCCATTACAAGTTGAATCTGACATGGAGTGCACTGATGCACAGCCACAGCCAGACTACTATGCTGGTCCTTTGACTCAGACCACAACATTGCCCTCGCAGGGTGCTGATCAAGAATCAGACCCTGATGAGACTATGTTGCCCCATCACGAACGCTATACCACCGACCGACACGGTGACACAGACGAAGTTGCACAAGAGCTACAAGAAGAGGTAATAGATGACCCAGTTCTTGACCCCGATTGGCAGCCATTGGGGGAACAGGGTGCAGGCGGCAGCAGTTCTGAAGCGGAGGAGGAGGGGCCGCAGCAGGCATCAACATCGCAACAGGTTCCATCTGCCGGGCCCGTATCTTGTCCAAAACGCGTGGGAAAGCCAAAACCTGTTGGAGGACAGCGTGGCCATCCGGTTAAAGCTCAGTCTGCAATGCCTGAAAAGGTATCCGATGCTAGAAAGAGTGCAGTCTGGCATTTTTTTAAACAACATCCAATTGATCAGCGCAAAGTCATCTGTCAAAAATGTTCAACTACCTTAAGCAGAGGACAGAATCTGAAAAGTCTCAATACAAGTTGCATGCATAGACATTTAACCACCATGCATTTGCAAGCCTGGACTAACTACCAAACGTCCCTTAAGGTTGTAGCACCCTCGGCCAATGAAGCTAGTCAGCAACGCAACATCCCTTCTGGCAGTGTAGGGCCACCATTTTCCGCACCACCTGCAGTATCTGTGCAGGTTTCTTTGCCAGGCCAAAGCAGTCAGGGTCAGGGAATCACCAGTTTCGTAGTAGGAAACACTGCATCTAGGGCACCGGTGGCAACAATACCATCTCCCACCGTCTCTCAGTCTGCCATGTCCACCGGCACCCCCGCTAGTTCCACGATCTCCAGCTCTCCAGTCCAGCTCACCCTACATGAGACTATGGTTAGAAAAAGGAAGTACTTAGCCTCGCATCCGCGTACACAGGGTTTGAACGCACACATAGCTAGACTAATCTCGTTAGAGATGATGCCCTACCGGTTAGTTGAAAGCGAAGCTTTCAAAGCCCTGATGGACTACGCTGTACCACGCTACGAGCTACCCAGTCGACACTTTTTTTCCAGAAAAGCCATCCCAGCCCTCCACCAGCATGTTAAAGAGCGCATCGTCCATGCACTCAGGCAATCTGTGAGCACAAAGGTGCACCTGACAACAGATGCATGGACCAGTAGGCATGGCCAGGGACGTTACGTGTCCATCACGGCACACTGGGTAAATGTGGTGGATGCAGGGTCCACAGGGGACAGCAAGTTTGGGACAGTTCTGCCTAGCCCACGGTCTAGGAAACAATTGGCTGTAGCCGTTCACACCCCCTCCTCCTCCTCTTAGTCCTCCTGCAGAAGCGAGAGCTCGTCCACAGACCGCAGTCGCACAACCACTCCATCCGCAGCTGCCACTGTTGCACACCAGGTCTCCCATTATGGGGCAGCTACTGGCAAACGTCAGCAGGCTGTATTGGCTATGAAGTGTTTGGGCGACAACAGACACACCGCGGAAGTTCTGTCCGAGTTCTTGCAGAAAGAAACGCAGTCGTGGCTGGGCACTGTAGATCTTGAGGCAGGCAAGGTAGTGAGTGATAACGGAAGGAATTTCATGGCTGCCATCTCCCTTTCCCAACTGAAACACATTCCTTGCCTGGCTCACACCTTAAACCTGGTGGTGCAGTGCTTCCTGAAAAGTTATCCGGGGTTATCCGACCTGCTCCTCAAAGTGCGTGGACTTTGCTCACATATCCGCCGTTCGCCCGTACACTCCAGCCGTATGCAGACCTATCAGCGTTCTTTGAACCTTCCCCAGCATCGCCTAATCATAGACGTTGCAACAAGGTGGAACTCAACACTGCACATGCTTCAGAGACTGTGTGAACAGAGGCGGGCTGTTATGTTTTTGTGGGAGGATACACATACACGGGCAGGCAGTAGGATGGCAGACATGGAGTTGTCAGGTGTGCAGTGGTCGAAGATTCAAGACGTGTCAAGTCCTTCAGTGTTTTGAGGAATACACACGGCTGGTTAGTGCAGACAACGCCATAATAAGCATGAGCATCCCCCTAATGCGTCTGCTGATGCAAAGTTTGACGCACATAAAGGATCAGGCGTCTGCAGCTGAGGAAGAGGAAAGCCTTGATGACAGTCAGCCATTGTCTGGCCAGGGCAGTGTACAGGACGAGGAAGCGGGCGAAGAGGAGGAGGAGGATGATGGGGATGATTATATTTTTAATGAGGAAGCTTTTCCGGGGCCACTGGAAATTGGTGGCGCGGCAAGGCCGGGTTCTGGTTTTTTGAGGGACACAAGTGACGTGGATTTGCCTGAAACTGCCCCTCAACCAAGCACAACCGCAGATTTGAGAACTGGAACTTTGGCCCACATGGCGGATTATGCCTTACGTATCCTCAAAAGGGACACACGCATAACTAAAATGATGAATGATGACGATTACTGGTTGGCCTGCCTCCTTGATCCTCGCTATAAAGGCAAATTGCAAAATATAATGCCACATGAGAACTTGGAACTAATATTAGCAACCAAACAATCAACTCTTGTTGACCGTTTGCTTCTGGCATTCCCTGCACACAGCGCCCGTGATCGTTCTCACACGAGCTGCAGGGGCCAGCAGACCAGAGGAGTTAGAGGGGCAGAAATCAGAAGTGGCGTTGGCCAGAGGGGTTTTCTGACCAGGTTGTGGAGTGATTTTGCTATGACCGCAGACAGGACAGGTACTGCAGCATCAATTCAAAGTGACAGGAGACAACATTTGTCCAGTATGGTTACAAACTATTTTTCATCCCTTATCGATGTTCTCCCTCAACCGTCATTCCCATTTGATTACTGGGCATCAAAATTAGACACCTGGCCAGAATTGGCAGAATATGCACTGCAGGAGCTTGCTTGCCCGGCAGCTAGTGTCCTATCAGAAAGAGTATTCAGTGCTGCAGGTTCAATACTAACAGAAAAAAGGACTCGTCTGGCTACCCAAAATGTAGATGATCTAACCTTCATTAAAATGAACCACAACTGGATTTCGAAATCTTTTGCCCCACCTTGCCCGGCTGACACCTAGCTTTCCTATGAAAAGGTCTTGTCTGTGGACTATTCTGAATGCCTTTTCCAATCTCGTAATTTTCTGCACCTGATTGTCCAGCATACGACATGTTTACACCTCACTAAATGGCCAAACTCCCCACACGGGGCCGTGGTATCGACACTTGGCGACAGCACCCGTGAGAGTGCAGTTTGTCTGAAGAGGTGGGTGAGCCCGCTTTTGGTCGACGGCACTGCCACTGGGTCCCTCCTAGTACAATAAAGTGTCTCTGGCGGTGGTGGTGCGCACCCAACGTCAGACACACCGTTGTAATATGAGGGGCCCTGGGCCTGTACCGCCGGCCACAAGACAGTTTCCCCCCACCCCAGCTCAAACAGTGCTCTACCACTTGCAAAATTATCTCACAGCTCCACCAATGTTTAGTCTATGCGCTGACATCCTTCAATGCCTGCCACTGACAATACCATTGTATTGACATTTTTGTTATGTTAGGCCTTCGATGCCTGTCTGTGGTCACTCCTTCCACTAGGCCTCCACTGACCACACCACTGCTGCCCGTGTACCCCTGTAACCAATTTAAAATTGCCTACAGCCATGTGTTATTATTTTAGGCATTCGATGCCTGTCTGCGGTGACTCCTTCCACTAGGCCTCCACTGACCACACCACTGCTGCCCGTGTACCCCTGTAACCAATTTAAAATTGCCTACAGCCATGTGTTATTATTTTAGGCCTTCGATGCCTGTCTGCGGTGACTCCTTCCACTAGGCCTCCACTGACCACACCACTGCTGCCCGTGTACCCCTGGAACCAATTTAAAATTGCCTACAGCCATGTGTTATTATTTTAGGCCTTCGATGCCTGTCTGCGGTGACTCCTTCCACTAGGCCTCCACTGACCACACCACTGCTGCCCGTGTACCCCTGGAACCAATTTAAAATTGCCTACAGCCATGTGTTATTATTTTAGGCCTTCGATGCCTGTCTGCGGTCACTCCTTCCACTAGGCCTCCACTGACCACACCACTGCTGCCCGTGTACCCCTGGAACCAATTTAAAATTGCCTACAGCCATGTGTTATTATTTTAGGCCTTCGATGCCTGTCTGCGGTCACTCCTTCCACTAGGCCTCCACTGACCACACCACTGCTGCCCGTGTACCCCTGGAACCAATTTAAAATTGCCTACAGCCAGCCCAATTTTTTTATTTTAGGCCTTCGATGCCTGTCTGCGGTCCATTCTTTCAACTACTACTACACTGACCAGGGCACTGCTGCCCGTGTACCCCTGGAACCAATTTAAAATTGCCTACAGCCATGTGTTATTATTTTAGGCCTTCGATGCCTGTCTGCGGTGACTCCTTCCACTAGGCCTCCACTGACCACACCACTGCTGCCCGTGTACCCCTGGAACCAATTTAAAATTGCCTACAGCCATGTGTTATTATTTTAGGCCTTCGATGCCTGTCTGCGGTGACTCCTTCCACTAGGCCTCCACTGACCACACCACTGCTGCCCGTGTACCCCTGGAACCAATTTAAAATTGCCTACAGCCATGTGTTATTATTTTAGGCCTTCGATGCCTGTCTGCGGTCACTCCTTCCACTAGGCCTCCACTGACCACACCACTGCTGCCCGTGTACCCCTGTAACCAATTTAAAATTGCCTACAGCCATGTGTTATTATTTTAGGCCTTCGATGCCTGTCTGCGGTGACTCCTTCCACTAGGCCTCCACTGACCACACCACTGCTGCCCGTGTACCCCTGGAACCAATTTAAAATTGCCTACAGCCATGTGTTATTATTTTAGGCCTTCGATGCCTGTCTGCGGTCACTCCTTCCACTAGGCCTCCACTGACCACACCACTGCTGCCCGTGTACCCCTGGAACCAATTTAAAATTGCCTACAGCCATGTGTTATTATTTTAGGCCTTCGATGCCTGTCTGCGGTCACTCCTTCCACTAGGCCTCCACTGACCACACCACTGCTGCCCGTGTACCCCTGGAACCAATTTAAAATTGCCTACAGCCATGTGTTATTATTTTAGGCCTTGGATGCCTGTCTGCGGTCACTCCTTCCACTAGGCCTCCACTGACCACACCACTGCTGCCCGTGTACCCCTGGAACCAATTTAAAATTGCCTACAGCCATGTGTTATTATTTTAGGCCTTCGATGCCTGTCTGCGGTCACTCCTTCCACTAGGCCTCCACTGACCACACCACTGCTGCCCGTGTACCCCTGGAACCAACATCAGAAAATATAAAAATAAGTATTTTGCTTATAAAAAAGAAAATACTGGAGAGATATCAAATGCAGACATTTTAACATTAAAAACAAACACATACAACAAAAATCTGGTACAGTACTAAAAATGGCCACCAGCTACAATAACTTTCTCCTGCAAGTAGTTAACTGAAAGGTTTTTTCAATTTTAAACACAGATATGGCATCCACCGAGTGTTGTCCTGTCGCGTCTTCTTTATATTATTGCCAAGAAGATGCAAAACAATGAAAATAATAAAATCATTATTTACCAAAAAAATAGAGTAAGTCAAAACCACATTGCAAATAAACATTCATTACAAATAAAGAAGCAGGGCGCGTCCGAGGGTGAGTATATACCTAATAAGAATATAATCACCCTCGGACGCGCCCTGCTTCTTTCCGACAGCCTTCCTTCCTAAGAATCAGCCCTTCCGTGGTGTAGAGAGAGGGTTTGTTACACTCCAAGGTGTTCCCCAGGTTGCCTTTCCTGAGCTTCGATCTTCCGGCTCTCGTTTAGTAGTTGTTGGAAACTACGCTGCATTGGGCCTACAAATTGGGTATGGGGTGTAGAGAGATGGTGTGTTCCACTCCAAGGTGTTCCCCAGGTTGCCTTTCCTGAGCTTCGATCTTCCGGCTCTCGTTTAGTAGTTGTTGGAAACTACGCTGCATTAGGCCTACAAATTGGGTATGGGGTGTAGAGAGATGGTGTGTTCCACTGTAGAGAGATGGTGTGTTCCACTCCAAGGTGTTCCCCAGGTTTCCTCGCCAATGCTTCGATCATCATGCTCTCGTTTAGTAGTTGTTGGAAACTACGCTGCATTAGGCCTACAAATTGGGTATGGGGTGTAGAGAGATGGTGTGTTCCACTCCAAGGTGTTCCCCAGGTTTCCTCTCCATTGCTTCGATCTTCATGCTCTCGTTTAGTAGTTGTTGGAAACTACGCTGCATTAGGCCTACAAATTGGGTATGGGGTGTAGAGAGATGGTGTGTTACACTCCAAGGTGTTCCCCAGGTTTCCTCTCCATTGCTTCGATCTTCCGGCTCTCGTTTAGTAGTTGTTGGAAACTACGCTGCATTAGGCCTACAAATTGGGTATGGGGTGTAGAGAGATGGTGTGTTACACTCCAAGGTGTTCCCCAGGTTTCCTCTCCATTGCTTCGATCTTCCGGCTCTCGTTTAGTAGTTGTTGGAAACTACGCTGCATTAGGCCTACAAATTGGGTATGGGGTGTAGAGAGATGGTGTGTTACACTCCAAGGTGTTCCCCAGGTTTCCTCGCCATTGCTTCGATCTTCCGGCTCTCGTTTAGTAGTTGTTGGAAACTACGCTGCATTAGGCCTACAAATTGGGTATGGGGTGTAGAGAGATGGTGTGTTCCACTCCAAGGTGTTCCCCAGGTTGCCTTTCCTGAGCTTCGATCTTCCGGCTCTCGTTTAGTTGTTGTTGGAAACTACGCTGCATTAGGCCTACAAATTGGGTATGGGGTGTAGAGAGATGGTGTGTTCCACTGTAGAGAGATGGTGTGTTCCACTCCAAGGTGTTCCCCAGGTTTCCTCGCCAATGCTTCGATCATCATGCTCTCGTTTAGTAGTTGTTGGAAACTACGCTGCATTAGGCCTACAAATTGGGTATGGGGTGTAGAGAGATGGTGTGTTCCACTCCAAGGTGTTCCCCAGGTTTCCTCTCCATTGCTTCGATCTTCATGCTCTCGTTTAGTAGTTGTTGGAAACTACGCTGCATTAGACCTACAAATTGGGTATGGGGTGTAGAGAGATGGTGTGTTCCACTCCAAGGTGTTCTCCAGGTTGCCTTTCCTGAACTTCTATCTTCAGGCTCTCATTAAATTGTGGTTAAACGGAACAACTGCATTTGGCGTACTAGTTGGTTTGGGGCCTACTATCGGTGTCTGCCGCTCCTTGCTGTTCTCCTGGTTTCCTGTCCTGAAATTCCGTTTTCAGGCGCTCGTTAAGTAGTTGTTAATGTTAGACTGCATTTGGCCTACTAGTTGGGTTGGGGCCTACTATCGGTGTCTGCCACTCCTTGCTGTTCTCCTCCACTGAACAAAGCTGTGCCGCCTGTTTACTACTGTTGCCAATTTTGAACTGCATTTCGACTACTTACTGATTTGGGCCTACTCTCTGTGTCAGCCTCTCATTCCAGTTGTCCTCCACTGCAATGCCCCCTGATTAGTCCTGTGTTACCAATTTTGAACTGCATTTAGCCCACTTTATTCTTTGGGCCTATATCTGTGTTTCCTCCTCATCCTGCCCATTGCCCAGCCAGTGATAGATGAGTCTGCTGGTACATTGACCCATAACGCAACATTTCCCGTGCACGCTACACTGCAAGATTGTGACCCTGCTGAAAGTCAGGTCCCCCTTCCCGCATACCATACCACCTTACACGGGGACAAACAGGAAGGTGCAGATGAAAGTGCAGGTTCCTTCATCAGGTGGGGGGAGGAATACTAGTTGGCGACGTCACTGGCACAGGGCCTCTCATGGTACGCAAAAGTGTTGCTGCCAGTGGGAGGCGCCCCCGGCGTGCAAACACACCGCTGTACTTTGAGGGGCCCTGTGCCAGTGCCAATGCCAACGAGTGGGCCCCCCCTGCTTGCTCAGGTTCACAGCACTTGCAAAGTTGAAATACTTACCTCTCCCTGCTCCACTGCCGTGACGTGGTCCAGATTTCCTGGGCCCACTAATTACTTGAACCAGCCCTACCCACCACAACTTTAGCCAAATGACCCCCAATTTCAAATGCCTTCCAATTATTATAAGGTAAATTACACTTGACAAGCTTCATTAAGAAGAATGGATGGTTTTGACATTAAAATGGGCACTCTAGGTGTTTTCCTGGCCCCCACTCACTGCCGACTATGCTGCCCCATTGACTTGCATTGGGTTTCGTGTTTCGGTCGATCCCGACTTTACGTCATAATCGGCCGATTTCACTCGACCTGACTTTTGAGATAGTCGGGTTTCGCGAAACCCGGCTCGACTCTAAAAAGGTCAAGGTCGCTCAACTCTAGTTGTTACCATTTAGAACAACCTACCCCAAACAAAAAATAAATAAACAGCAGAATATCTACAAGATCTGAAGTTGATCTCCAAGCAAAAAAAAGTCTCCAGTACAAAAAAAAGACTACAAAGTAAATAAACTGCTGAAAAATCAGCAAAGGCAAGAACATTTTGCTGGCATTTGGCAGCGCTAGTAAGCAATCCATATAAGCTAATGTCAGTAGGTGTTGTGGTGATCAGACAAGTGGAGTAACATATAGTATGAGAACTTTGGAAATGTGCAGCTTCAGATTGCAGAGAAGTCGAGAGAAAATTAAGATTAAATTATCAATAAAATGAACAGCTGTCTGCTGTTCAGCAATGGAGGAAGTCGGCTTGCAATGCAAACATTAATAACCGGCTCCAAGTCTGAAGAGTAGCAAAGTTTATAATATCGAGGACACAAGGGAAGCAGAAAAACATGAAAGGCCAAATATTCATAGTTATGTGCTCAGTGCTACGGCCTGTCTGTCTCTTGCAATTACATGAGCGATGATATGTGCCTCAGCTTTATTTAGATGATGCTTGTTCCAAGGGTTTGCGGGCTGCAACCATGTACAAAACTTCCAGCTATTCATAAGTAACAGACATTTATTGATCTTTTTCATGTAGATGAATGATGTGCTTGGATTTAAGGTTCAAAACAAAATCATTTCATTAAGCTTTACATCGAGCGTCATTTCTACTGCTGTTGGTCATAAATTTAATTGAACCAGAAAACAATGGCACCAACCCCCCGCAAGAAAAAGTGACAACTATCAAACAAGCAAAGAGTAGG
Organism: Ranitomeya imitator; assembly: GCF_032444005.1. NCBI lineage: Eukaryota > Metazoa > Chordata > Amphibia > Anura > Dendrobatidae > Ranitomeya > Ranitomeya imitator. Next base: position 66,792,809 of record NC_091288.1, read on the forward strand.
GCAATGTGCTGCAACAAGGCCACAACTTTCTACATTGTTAGTGTTATTATGTAGAGAGCTGGATGTGCTGAGACTGCGAGAAACATTGATCCACTAAAGATACTTCTGCTATAGAAAACAGATAAACCCCATTTAGCAGATACATATACAATCGTTAATGAAGACAGATGAAATGCAATATCAAATTTGGACTATGAACAAAAGTGGTGCTGTTTTTAGGAAAAAAAAAAGATTTTTATTTGTAAAAGGAAACCATGGGAGTTTCCCTGGTGTCCATAACCATGTGGGAGCCATCATACTGTGTATAGGGATGTATGGGAGCCATTACACTGTGTATAGGGATGTATGGGGGCCATCATGCTGTGTATAGGGAGCTGGGGAAGCCATCATACAGTGTATAGGGATGTATGGGAGCCATCATACTGTGTATAGGGAGCTGGGGAAGCCATCATGCTGTGTATAGGGAGCTGGGGAAGCCATCATGCTGTGTATAGGGATGTATGGGAGCCATCATGCTGTGTATAGGGAGCTGGGGAAGCCATCATACTGTGTATAGGGATGTATGGGAGCCATCATACTGTGTATAGGGATGTATGGGAGCCATCATACTGTGTATAGGGAGCTGGGGAAGCCATCATATGTGTATAGGGATGTATGGGAGCCATCATACTGTGTATAGGGATGTATGGGAGCCATCATACTGTGTATAAGGATGTATGGGAGCCATCATATTTTGTATATGGACGTATGGGAGCCATCATACTGTGTATAGGGATGTATGGGAGCCATCATACTGCAAATAGGGATCTATGTGATCATCCTACTGTGTAAAGGGAGATGTGGAAGCCATCATATAGTGTATAGGGATCTATGGGATCCATCATACGTTGTATAGAGATCTTTGGGAGCAAACATACTGTGTATAGGGAGCTATGGGTGCCATCATACTTTGTATAGGGATCTATGGAAGCCACTATACTGTGTATAGGGAGCTGCATGGGCATCATACTGTAGAAATGGGAGCTGTAGTGGCGATCATCCTGTGTATAGAGAGATGTGGGGCCATCATACTGTGTAATGGGACCAGTGGGAGCATCATATTGCATATAGGAAGCTGTGAGCACCATCATACTGCATATAGTGAGCTGTGGAGGAATCATACTGTATATAGGGGAGTTAGGTGGCCATTACACTGTAAATACGGGACTGTGTGGACATCATCCTCTATATAGGGAGCTATTGATGATATCATACTGTGTATAAGGAGCTATGAGGACATCATACTGTGATCAAGGAGCTGCAGAGGCCATCATCATACTCTGTATAAGGCTGGTTTCATAGTAGCATCTGGGAGGCCTGCGGATGGCAGCGTACTTCCTCCCTTCTTCCTCCCTGAAACCATGCCTACGATCCGCCTACGCCTCCTTGCATCCTGCGGTGCCCTGCGTACCTATCTTTAACATTGGGTACGCAGGGACGTACACTGTATGCGGATGCCTCCATTTTGGCGCTGCGCCGACCGCAACAAAATGCAATATGTTGCCTTCAGGGCAGCACCAAAATGGCGCATGCAGAGGCATCCGCATACAGTGTACGTCCCTGTGCACCCAATGTTAAAGATAGGTACGCAGGGCACCGCAGAACGGGAGGAGGCGTAGGTGCTGTGTAGGCGTGGTTTCAGGGAGGAAGAAGGGAGAAAGTACGCTGCCATCCGAAGCCCTCCCGTACGCTAGTGCGAAACCAGCCTAAGAGAGCTGTGGGGTCATCATACTTTGTTATTGTAGAATCATACTTTGCCGAGCTCACTCTGGGGTCATCATACATGATTGTGGGGGGGAATGTACTGGGTGGGTATCCTACTGTTGGGTGGATGGACATTTTTTGAGACTTCATAGTCAAAGGGAGCCATGTAAGGGGAATTGTAGGAGAAAATCATGCATGTGCTTCTCTCTGTATAAAAAAAGTAGGAGGTATGCACTTCTGTGACTGTGCCTATGCACCATGACTCCAACTACTCTGAAGAATATTTATTTTGTAGTGGGAATACGGAGGTATTGTACCCCCTTGTGCACTGCACATCTCTCTCCAATGTGTAATTTTGTATTACCGTTAAAGGGGGTTTTCCAGGCCATGGCTAATCTTTTTCAGGCACTGTACCATTCTGAATCTTAAGTGTGTAATATACTAACTGTTAGGATTTGCCTCTGCTTGCTGGTTTGATCAGTTGTCACGTGATCACTGAGATGCGATTTGCATACTTTTGGTGATATGCTGACTATCTTCTCTTACTGCTTTTTTCAATGCTTTAGCAAGAACATTCAGAGAAGCATGAAGAGAAGCTGATCGGCTGTTGATCTGATCGGAAGTAAACAAATCACATATGTGATATGTGCGATCACCTGATGACTGATCAAACCGGCAAGTGTAGCCTAATTTTAAGATTATGTATCTTTTATGGATGGCAATGTCGTAAAATACAATGCCTGACAAAAATTAGCCCTGGTTTGAAAAATCCCTTTAATAATAGTGAAGAAAGGAAGGTGGGTAATCAGCTCACCCAAATGTAGAGAGGCATCCGAAGCATGGAAAATCAGCAGTGCAGCAGGAAAACCAATCGATAGTGAAGGAAGTATCAAGCTCCAGGTATCCCGTAAAAACTATCTTTATTGTAAATCATTAAAAGCATTTCATAATCAGCATGAAAGACACAAGCCCCCTAGGGGATAGTACACACTGGCAGATGCGTTTCAGACTCTGCGGTCATTAGTCTTCAGTATTTAGATTAAAGACCTGTCACAGGTGTGTGAGGTGTGACAGACAGTCATCTTAGATCTGACTGTAGAACTCTATTGTGATTAGCTCTACAAGCACTTCCTTGATTTTTGCATCTCTGTTATGGAGTGCTAGCCTTCTCTCTCTAGGACCCAACAGTTACCTCCACCTTCTGCAGCTAATTAACACACCCTTGCTGAAGGTTTAAATATCTTCAGTCTCTTCAGCAAGATCCTGGTGTTAACTCAATTTCCCTTTGTCTGGTTGGAAAATTACTAGCAATCAGCTAGTGTCTTCTTGGAGGATTGCTGGCATGATATCTCAGTGGTCTTCTCAAGCTAAGTGTATCCTCTCGTTTATCCAACCTCTGTCTGTAGTTGTAGTGGGGGCTGACTAGCGCGCTTCCCATCCCCTCCCTATCCAGGGCCTGTCGCTAGGGTCAGGCATGGAATAGGATTCTGCTCGGTGAAAGGTAAGGAACTTATTTAAGGAAGTTTAGGGCAGACAGGGTGTTGTTAGATCTGCCTAGGGGTCTCCACTTCCCCCTTCACTAGTGTTTGGGTTTCCCCTCCCTCACTCCATTGTTGTGTTGTTGTGCACCTTGCTTCTCCCTCACCCAGCATGGCAAGACCGCAAGGTCTGGAACGCGTCTGCCAGTGTGTACTATCCCCTAGGGGGCTTGTGACCTATATGCAGAATATGAAATGCTTTTAATGATCTACAATAAAAGGTTGTTTTTATGGGATACCTGGAGCTGGATACTTCCTTCACTATCGATTGGCTTTAATAATAATGTTTTATATAGATGAAAGGTGAACCCTTAGAATGAAGTCCTCTGGTGGGCCCAATGTTCCCAATGGGCCCATTGCGGTCAGTGTCTGCCACTGAAATTCAACAGCACACGGAGCTACAATCTTCTTGTTAAGTGCTGCCATAGAAAAGCAGCATCCTAGACAGGGCCGGCTCCAGGTTTTTGAGGGCCCCGGGCGAAAGAGTCTCAGTGGGCCCCCACCTTTAACACATACCTCGATTCATGATGCCCAGATACGGCAGAGAAATGTATAGTACAATGCCAGATTTCACTTCTTACATGAGTGACAGCTATTGTAAATTCTGCAGTGTATATATACAGGAGAGGTGCTGTGCAGTGTATATATACAGGGGGAGAGGTGCTGTGCAGTGTATATATACAGGAGAGGTGCTGTGCAGTGTATTATATATATATATACAGGAGGAAAGGTGCTGTGCAGTGTATATATACAGGGGGAGAGGTGCTGTGCAGTGTATATATACAGGGGGAGAGGTGCTGTGCAGTGTATATATACAGGAGAGGTGCTGTGCAGTGTATACATACAGGAGGAAAGGTGCTGTGCAGTGTATATATACAGGAGAGGTGATGTGCAGTGTATTATATATATACAGGAGGAAAGGTGCTGTGCAGTGTATATATACAGGAGAGGTGCTGTGCAGTGTATACATACAGGATGAAAGGTGCTGTGCAGTGTAAATATAGGACAGGAGGAAAGGTGCTGTGCAGTGTATATATACAGGAGAGGTGCTGTGCAGTGTATATATATACAGGAGGAAAGGTGCTTTGAAGTGTATATATATGGGGGAGAGGTGCTGTGCAGTGGTTATATACAGGGGGAGAGGTGCTGTGCAGTGAATATATACAGGAGGAAAGGTGCTGTGCAGTGTATATATACAGGGGGAGAGGTGCTGTGCAGTGTATATATACAGGAGGAAAGGTGCTGTGCAGTGTATATATACAGGGGGAGAGGTGCTGTGCAGTGTATATATACAGGAGAGGTGCTGTGCAGTGTCGTGAGCAGGGTGTTGTTGTATCAGAAAATCTTTTCTGTTTTGAGTTTTTCTATAAAACAAAGACTTTTCTACATAAACAACGTTGTTTGGTTTTGCGGCCCCGACAGATCTGTGCTACAAAGTAACAGGCGGCTCGGGCATTAATGAGGGACCTGATGCTGAATCCTTTCCACAAACCCTAATGACCCAATTAGTGCCCCCTCATTAGAAGCTCATTAAAAGCCTCCCTGTCCCGATCAGTCATGTACAGTATGGGGGGGATCCTGCAGCCCACCCCCTGACTGCTCCATACCATACACTGGCCTCTGTTGCGCTCACTATTATCCTGTGCATTTCTCCGTTATCGTTACCCTTGTCACCGTCATCATTACCCTTGTCACCCCCAACTACAGAGTAGCAGGGCAGCCAATATCACAGGTCAACCCCTCCCGGACCCTAATGGCAGCAGGAAAAGTCTGCTCCTCTATTGGGTTGGAACCTGATTTAATCAAGGAATAAGGTGGATTTGTTGCCGGTGGCCGCAGGGGAAGGGTTAAGTGATGCCATGTCCGTGGTGGGAGCAGTGGCAGCTGCTGGGACCTGGAAAGACACAACCAATGTTGCTGTGACTGCACAGTGTGATGTGGAGGAGAGAAGCTGAGACTCCGGAGCAGAAATCACCCACATGCCAGCACTGGGCAGAGTCCCTCCAGTCACCAGCCTGGGGCCATGGTGCCCCAACGTACAGCCCACAGCTCAGTTTTATCCATGGCAGCAGCTCCCTTTCCTCCTGGCATCTGGTTAACCCCATTTATGCAGGTCAGATTGTTATCTTTAAGGTTCAGCAATAACCTTAATACAGATGGGAAGGGGTTAAGCTTCTTCCTACCCCACTGGTGCAGGTTTGGGTGCAGAATGCAGGACTGGCATGCCATGGGTTAATCAGCTGTGGTTGCAGTTAGACTTGTGGCTCAGTCTGCTGCTGTCTGTCTCGCTGCCTAAAAATGTGGGTGATGTCTGGAGGAGGAGCTGGTGGGGTGCAGCCTGCAATCTGCAGCCGCCCAGCTCACCCAGAACCCCAGAATACAGGGATACCGATTGCACTCACTTAGGCACCGGTAGGAGCTCCTCCGGAATCTGCCTGATAAGTTCAACACTGCAGCCAGCCAGGGGCGGAGACAGAGCAGGAGAATGTGCTATCTCCACCCACAAAGTCATGGCTGGCTGTGTTCTCTTAACCCCTAAGTGCCTGCTGCCTGCCTGGCTGCACTGAGTGAGTGCTTGTGCCGGCAGCTGTATCTATGACAGCATGAGTGGGCCCCCCTCTCTCGCAAGGGCCCCGACACTTGCCCGGGTGCTGACGTCGGCCCTGATCCAAGAAGAAGTACCCTTAATGCATGCTGAAAACATTTGATAGGGTGTTGGTTACACTGTTATATCTCAACGAATATAAGTAATTGATATGTAGTTTAGTTATTCTCCAGTCTTCGCATTATATCTTGAGCTAAAAAAAACCTTGAAGAATGAGTTATACAATGATTACATAAAAAATAAGAGGAGAGGATGTATGCTATGAAAAAAAGCAATGCACATTGTAATAGAGAAGAAAGAATAACAAACAGCAACAGCAGCAACATTCTTTCTTCTAGTAATGAGCTTTCTGTCATATCTTGGATGAATCTATTTGGTACAATACTTCTATAGTACATGAGTCAAGCTGTTTTGTTCTGCAGGTTAATTTATAGTTGTTATTTGGCTCCAAGACTTATAGGTATGAATCATGTATTAGACTGCAAAAGCTAACAACCCTGCAATAGACATATATATGGATTGCTCTATTTTGTGTAAATAAAGCTTAACCCCTTAATCCCATATGACGTACTATCCCGTCCAGGTGACCTGGGACTTAATTCCCATGGACGGGATAGTACGTCATATGCGATCGGCCGCGCTCACGGGGGGAGCGCGGCCGATCGCGGCCGGGTGTCAGCTGCCTATCGCAGCTGACATCCGGCACTATGTGCCAGGAGCGGTCACGGACCGCTCCCGGCACATTAACCCCCGGCACACCGCGATCAAAGATGATCGCGGTGTGCCGGCGGTGCAGGGAAGCATCGCGCAGGGAGGGGGCTCCCTGCGGGCTTCCCTGAGACGATCGGTACACGGTGATGTGCTCACCGTGTACCGAGCGTCTTCTCCCTGCAGTCCCCGGATCCAAAATGGCCGCCGGGCTGCATCCGGGTCCTGCAGGGAGCACTTCCGGGTCAGGATCAGGCTGCAGCTGCAGCTCTAATCCTGCCCGGCTGTATGTAAGATCACCGATCTAACAGAGTGCTGTGCACACTGTCAGATCGGTGATCTGTGATGTCCCCCCCTGGGACAAAGTGAAAAAGTAAAAAAAAAAATTTCCACACTTGTAAAAAAAAATAAAAAAAAAAATCCTAAATAAAGCAGAAAAAAAAAAAATATTATTCCCATAAATACATTTCTTTACATAAAAAAAAAACAAAAAAAACAATAAAAGTACACATATTTAGTATCGCCGCGTCCGTAACGACCCGACCTATAAAACTGGCCCACTAGTTAACCCCTTAAGTGAACACCGTAAGAAAAAAAAAAAAAAAACGAGCCAAAAAACAACGCTTTATTATCATAACGCTGAACAAAAAGTGGAATAACACGCGATCAAAAAGACGGATATAAATAACCATGGTACCTCTGAAAACGTCATCTTGTCCCGCAAAAAACGAGCCGCCATATAGCATCATAACCAAAAAAATAAAAAAGTTATAGTCCTGAGAATAAAGCGATGCCAAAATAATTATTTTTTCTATAAAATAGCTTTTATCGTATAAAAGCGCCAAAACATAAAAAAATGATATAAATGAGGTATCGCTGTAATCGTACTGACCCGAAGAATAAAACTGCTTCATCAATTTTACCAAACGCGGAACGGTATAAACGCCTCCCCCAAAAGAAATTCATGAATAGCTGGTTTTTGGTCATTCTGCCTCACAAAAAATCGGAATAAAAAGCGATCAAAAACTGTCACATGTCCGAAAATGTAACCGATAAAAACGTCAACTCGTCCCGCAAAAAACAAGACCTCACATGACTCTGTGGACCAAAATATGGAAAAATTATAGGTCTCAAAATGTGGAGACGCAAAAACTTTTTTGCTATAAAAAGCGTCTTTTAGTGTGTGACGGCTGCCAATCATAAAAATCCGATATGAAAAACTCGCTATAAAAGTAAATCAAACCCCCCTTCATCACCCCCTTAGTTAGGCTAGGTTCACATTGCGTTAATGGGTTAACGCTAACGGACAGCGTTGCACGGCGAAAATGTCACAATTAACGCCGTGCAACGGGTCCGTTAGCACAACCATTGACAGCAATGTGATTTTCGGGTGTAGCGCATCGCTAGAGCGTGCCATTTTCGGCTCGCGCTAGCAAGGTGCCGTTCTTTTGTGGCGCGCCTCAGACGCTGCTTGCAGCGTCCGCGGCGCGCCCGAGGTCCGATCCCCGATCTTCCAGAGCGGGGACGTTAACGCGACCACTAAACACGACACCTAAAAAGACATTGCGTTAGCGCAATCCGCTAGTGCTAAACGGATTTCCCTAATGCAATGTGAACCTAGCCTTAGGGAAAAATAATAAAATTAAAAAAAATGTATTTATTTCCATTTTCCCATTAGGGTTAGGGTTAGGGCTAGGGTTAGGGCTAGGGTTAGGGTTAGGGTTTGTATTACATTTACGGTTGGGATTAGGGTTGGGATTAGAATTAGGGGTGTGTCAGGGTTAGGTGTGTGGTTAGGGTTACAGTTGGGATTAGGGTTAGGGGTGCGTTTGGATTAGGGTTTCAGTTATAATTGGGGGTTTCCACTGTTTAGACACATCAGGGGCTCTCCAAACGCGACATGGCGTCCGATCTCAATTCCAGCCAATTCTGCATTGAAAAAGTAAAACAGTGCTCCTTCACTTCCGAGCTCTCCCGTGCGCCCAAACAGGGGTTTACCCCAACATATGGGGTATCATCGTACTCGAGACAAATTGGACAACAACTTTTTGGGTCCAAGTTCTCTTGTTATCCTTGGGAAAATAAAAATTTGGGGGGCTAAAAATCATTTTTGTGGGAAAAAAAAGGATTTTTTATTTTCACGGCTCTGCGTTGTAAACTGTAGTGAAACACTTGGGGGTTCAAAGTTTTCACAACACATCTAGATAAGTTCCATGGGAGGTCTAGTTTCAATATGGGGTCACTTGTGGGTGGTTTCTACTGTTTGGGTACATCAGGGGCTCTGCAAATGCAACGTGACGCCTGCAGACCAATCCATCTAAGTCTGCATTCCAAATGGCGCTCCTTCCCTTCCGAGCTCTGCCATGCGCCCAAACAGTGGTTCCCCCCCACATACGGGGTATCAGCGTACTCAGGACAAATTGAACAACAACTTTTGGGGTCCAATTTATTCTGTTACCCTTGTAAAAATACAAAGCTGGGGGCTAAAAAATCATTTTTGTGAAAAAAAAAAAGAATTTTTATTTTCACGGCTCTGCGTTATAAACTGTAGTGAAACACTTAGGGGTTCAAAGTTCTCACAACACATCTAGATAAGTTCCTTGGGAGGTCTAGTTTCTAATATGGGGTCACTTGTGGGGGGTTTGTACTGTTTGGGTACATCAGGGGCTCTGCAAATGCAACGTGACTCCTGCAGACCAATCCATCTAAGTCTGCATTCCAAATGGCGCTCCTTCCCTTCCGAGCTCTGCCATGCGCCCAAACAGTGGTTCCCCCCCACATATGGGGTATCAGCGTACTCAGGACAAATTGGACATCAACTTTTGGGGTCCAATTTATTATGTTACCCTTGTGAAAATACAAAACTGGGGGCTAAAAAATAATTTTTGCGAAAAAAAAAAAAAAATTATTTTAACGGCTCTGCGTTATAAACTGTAGTGAAACATTTGGGGGTTCAAAGCTCTCAAAACACATCTAGATAAGTTCCTTATGGGGTCTAGTTTCCAAAATGGTGTCACTTGTGGGGGGTTTTAATGTTTAGGCACATCAGGGGCTCTCCAAACCAACATGGCGTCCCAACTTAATTCCAGTCAATTTTGCATTGAAAAGTCAAATGGCGCTCCTTCCCTTCCGAGCTCTGCTATGCACCCAAAAAGTGGTTTACCCCCACATATGGGGTATCGTCGCACTCAGGACAAATTGCACAACAACTTTTGTGGTCTAATTTCTTCTCTTACCCTTGGGAAAATAAAAAATTGGGGGCGAAAAGATCATTTTTGTGAAAAAAAAAAGAATTTTTATTTTCACGGCTCTGCGTTATAAACTGTAGTGAAACACTTAGGGGTTCAAAGTTCTCACAACACATCTAGATAAGTTCCTTGGGAGGTCTAGTTTCTAATATGGGGTCACTTGTGGGGGGTTTGTACTGTTTGGGTACATCAGGGGCTCTGCAAATGCAACGTGACTCCTGCAGACCAATCCATCTAAGTCTGCATTCCAAATGGCGCTCCTTCCCTTCCGAGCTCTGCCATGCGCCCAAACAGTGGTTCCCCCCCACATATGGGGTATCAGCGTACTCAGGACAAATTGGACATCAACTTTTGGGGTCCAATTTATTATGTTACCCTTGTGAAAATACAAAACTGGGGGCTAAAAAATAATTTTTGCGAAAAAAAAAAAAAAATTATTTTAACGGCTCTGCGTTATAAACTGTAGTGAAACATTTGGGGGTTCAAAGCTCTCAAAACACATCTAGATAAGTTCCTTATGGGGTCTAGTTTCCAAAATGGTGTCACTTGTGGGGGGTTTTAATGTTTAGGCACATCAGGGGCTCTCCAAACCAACATGGCGTCCCAACTTAATTCCAGTCAATTTTGCATTGAAAAGTCAAATGGCGCTCCTTCCCTTCCGAGCTCTGCTATGCACCCAAAAAGTGGTTTACCCCCACATATGGGGTATCGTCGCACTCAGGACAAATTGCACAACAACTTTTGTGGTCTAATTTCTTCTCTTACCCTTGGGAAAATAAAAAATTGGGGGCGAAAAGATCATTTTTGTGAAAAAATAAGATTTTTTATTTTTACGGCTCTGCATTATAAACTTCTGTGAAGCACTTGTTGGGTCAAAGTGCTCACCACACATCTAGATAAGTTCCTTAAGGGGTCTACTTTTCAAAATGGTGTCACTTGTGAGGGGTTCCAATGTTTAGGCACATCAGGGGCTCTCCAAACGCAACATGGCGTCCCATCTCAATTCCAGTCAATTTTGCATTGAAAAGTCAAATGGCGCTCCTTCCCTTCCGAGCTCTGCCATACGCCCAAACAATGGTTTACACCCATATATGGGGTATCAGCGTACTCAGGACAAATTGGCCAACAATTTTTGAGGTCCAATTTCTTCTCTTACTCTTGGGAAAATAAAAAATTGGGGGCGAAAAGATAATTTTTGTGAAAAAATATGATTTTTTATTTTTACGGCTCTGCATTATAAACTTCTGTGAAGCAATTGGTGGGTCAAAGTGGTCACCACACATCTAGATAAGTTCCTTAGGGTGTCTACTTTCCAAAATGGTGTCACTTGTGGGGGGGTTTCAATGTTTAGGCACATCAGTGGCTCTCCAAACGCAACATGGTGTCCCATCTCAATTCCTGTCAATTTTGCATTTAAAAGTCAAATGGCGCTCCTTCCCTTCCGAGCTCTGCCATGCGCCCAAACAGTGGTTTACTCCCACATATGGGCTATCAGCGTACTCAGTACAGATTGTACAACAATGTTTGGCATCCATTTTATCCTGTTACCCTTGGTAAAATAAAACAAATTGGAGCTGAAATAAATTTTGTGTGAAAAAAAGTTAAATATTCATTCTTATTTAAACATTCCAAAAATTCCTGTGAAACCCCTGAAGGGTTAATAAACTTCTTGAATGTGGTTTTGAGCACCTTGAGGGGTGCAGTTTTTAGAATGGTCTCACACTTGGGTATTTTCTATCATATAGACCCCTCAAAATGACATCAAATGAGATGTGGTCCCTAAAAAAAAATGGTGTTGTAAAAATGAGAAATTGCTGGTCAACTTTTAACCCTTATAACTCCCTAACAAAAAAAAATTTTGGTTCCAAAATTGTGCTGATGTAAAGTAGACATGTGGGAAATGTTACTTATTAAGTATTTTGCGTGAGATATCTCTGTGATTTAAGGGCATAAAAATTTAAAGTTGGAAAATTGCGAAACTTTCTAAATTTTCGCCAAATTTCCGTTTTTTTCACAAATAAACGCAAGTTATATCGAATAAATGTTACTACTAAAATGAAGTACAATATGTCACGAGAAAACAATGTCAGAATCGCCAAGATCCGTTGAAGCGTTCCAGAGTTATAACCTCATAAAGGGACAGTGGTCAGAATTGTAAAAATTGGCCCGGTCATTAACGTGCAAACCACCCTCGGGGCTTAAGGGGTTAATGACTGTATAATGTAAAGTTTTACAATGTTTTAATGTAAATAAAAATAAATATACTATATGGTCAAAAGTGTTAGTACTCCGACACATTATACCTACAGGAGCTTTAATGACATCCATTCATCATACTGTCCATAGGCATTAATATATAGTTGGTCCCCCATTGCAGCTAAAACAATTTCCATTCTTTTGGGAAGGCTTTGATTTTGAAGTTTGTCTATGAGACTTTTTGCCCATTCATCCATAAGAGCATGTGTGAAATCAGACATAGATATTCAATGAAACATTGAGGTCAAAGCTTTGTATTGGTTAGTCAAATTCATTACACTCATCCATCCATCCATCCCTTTATGGACCTTATTTTGTACATTGGGGCACGGTAATGTTGGAACAAAAAGAGACTTCCCCAAACTGTTCCCATAAGGATGGAAGAAAACAATTATCCAAATGTATGGCGGCTGCAGAGTTTTAGAGAAAACATAGTTTGAAAATACAGCTGGGGACCATAGTGAGAGACCTCAGCAGTCCAATGTGATGCTTGGCTGGATTCTTCCTGGCCACTCAAGTTGACTGTCAAGTCTCTTAAATGCGAGTACATAGGAAGAGACATGTTAATAATTAAGAAAGAAAAAAAGAGAAGTCGTCAGGGGACCGCAGCTAACTAGTCAGGTCCTTGGCTGGCTTTTCAGACTTCGAGAAGAAAAGCAAAGCTTTACTTATCAGTCAGAATACTGCAGCAAAAGTGATACAAAAATGTAACAATGATGGAACTGTAACCATCTGAGAGAGACATCCTGGCCGACCACAGACGTTAACACCTAAGCAGGAGCGTATCCCGATAAGGATTGAATGAAATCGACATCCAAGTTCAATGCAGCTAGCTAAAACAGTAGCCGGGGGAAGGTTTGATGTGACACAATACGGTGTGCACTACAGAAAAATGGCATGCATGGTGTAATCCACAAAGGAAGTCTCTCCTAAAGCCCAAGCAGAAAAAAGACGGACTTCAATTTGCCAGAGCCCATACTGAAAAATATAAACACTTCTGGGATTCTATATTCTGGAGTGATTAAATAATGCAAATATTTTTGGAACAGATGGCTTCAAAACTGTATGGTGTTGCAAGGTTTAGGAGAATAAAGAAAAATGCATGGTGCCTACAGTGAAACATGGTGGTGACAGTAGCCATATTAGGGACTGACAGTTTGAGCAGACACATGGAAGTTAATGGCCTGCTGGAAGTCATTTTGCAGGGCTCTGGCACAGCTCTTCTTGTTTATCATTGCACAAAGGAGAAAGCGGTCCTGCTGCTGGGTTGTTGCCCTCCTATGGCACCTTCCACATCTCCTGGTGTACTGGCCTGTTTCCTGGTATCTGCTCCATGCTATTGGCATTGTGTTGACAGACAGAGCTACCCTTTTTGACACAGCTCGCATTGATGTGCCATCCAGGATGAGCTGCACTACCTGAGCAACTTCTGTGGGTTGTTACTGTACCTCTAGGGGTGAGAGAAATGACAAAATGCAAAAGTGATCAATACAACAGCCAGAAAGGATGAGAACAGATAAATTGTCTGTGGTCACCACCTGAAGAACCACTCCTTTATAGGGTTTTCTTGCTAATTGCCTATCATTTCTATCTGTTGTCTGTTCCATTTGCACAACTGCAGAAATTGATTTACAATCAGTGTTGCTTCATAATTGGACAGGTTGGTTTCACAGAGATGTGATTGAGTTGGAGTTACATTGTGTTAAGTTTTCCTTTTTTAACAGTGTATATGTATATACAGTGGGGCAAAAAAGTATTTAGTCAGTCAGCAATAGTGCAAGTTCCACCACTTAAAAAGATGAGAGGCGTCTGTAATTAACATCATAGGTAGACCTCAACTATGGGAGACAAACTGAGAAAAAAAAATCCAGAAAATCACATTGTCTGTTTTTTTAACAATTTATTTGCATATTATGGTGGAAAATAAGTATTTGGTCAGAAACAAAATTTCATCTCAATACTTTGTAATATATCCTTTGTTGGCAATGACAGAGGTCAAACGTTTTCTGTAAGTCTTCATAAGGTTGCCACACACTGTTGTTGGTATGTTGGCCCATTCCTCCATGCAGATCTCCTCTAGAGCAGTGATGTTTTTGGCTTTTCGCTTGGCAACACGGACTTTCAACTCCCTCCAAAGGTTTTCTGTAGGGTTGAGATCTGGAGACTGGCTAGGCCACTCCAGGACCTTGAAATGCTTCTTACGAAGTCACTCCTTCGTTGCCCTGGCGGTGTGCTTTGGATCATTGTCATGTTGAAAGACCCAGCCACGTTTCATCTTCAATGCCTTTGCTGATGGAAGGAGGTTTGCACTCAAAATCTCACGATACATGGCCCCATTCATTCTTTCATGTACCCGGATCAGTCGTCCTGGCCCCTTTGCAGAGAAACAGCCCCAAAGAATGATGTTTCCACCACCATGCTTTACAGTAGGTATGGTGTTTGATGGATGCAACTCAGTATTCTTTTTCCTCCAAACACGACAAGTTGTGTTTCTACCAAACAGTTCCAGTTTGGTTTCATCAGACCATAGGACATTCTCCCAAAACTCCTCTGGATCATCCAAATGCTCTCTAGCAAACTTCAGACGGGCCCGGACATGTACTGGCTTAAGCAGTGGGACACGGCTGGCACTGCAGGATCTGAGTCCATGGTGGCATAGTGTGTTACTTATGGTAGGCCTTGTTACATTGGTCCCAGCTCTCTGCAGTTCATTCACTAGGTCCCCCCGCGTGGTTCTGGGATTTTTGCTCACCGTTCTTGTGATCATTCTGACCCCACGGGGTGGGATTTTGCGTGGAGCCCCAGATCGAGGGAGATTATCAGTGGTCTTGTATGTCTTCCATTTTCTAATTATTGCTCCCACTGTTGATTAATTCACTCCAAGCTGGTTGGCTATTGCAGATTCAGTCTTCCCAGCCTGGTGCAGGGCTACAATTTTGTTTCTGGTGTCCTTTGACAGCTCTTTGGTCTTCACCATAGTGGAGTTTGGAGTCAGACTGTTTGAGGGTGTGCACAGGTGTCTTTTTATACTGATAACAAGTTTAAACAGGTGCCATTACTACAGGTAATGAGTGGAGGAAAGAGGAGACTCTTAAAGAAGAAGTTACAGGTCTGTGAGAGCCAGAAATCTTGATTTTTTGTTTCTGACCAAATACTTATTTTCCACCATAATATGCAAATAAATTGTTAAAAAAACAGACAATGTGATTTTCTGGATTTTTTTTTCTCAGTTTGTCTTCCATAGTTGAGGTCTACCTATGATGTAAATTACAGACGCCTCTCATCTTTTTAAGTGGTGGAACTTGCACTATTGCTGACTGACTAAATACTTTTTTGCCCCACTGTATATAAAACTGAACCAAAATATATACGCAACACTTATTTTCATGAGCTGAGCTCAAAGATTTAAGACTTTTTTATGTACACAAAAGCCCCATTTCTCTCAAATTTGTCTAAATCTGTGTTAGTGAGCTCTTCTCTTTTGCCGAGATAATCCATCCACCTCACAGGTGTGTTATATTAACAAGATGACTAGACAGCATGATTATTGCACAGGTGTGCCTTAGGCTGGCCACAATAAAAGGCCACTCTAAATTGTGCAGTTTTACAGTATTGGAAAGGTCTGGGAGGCTCAGAATTGAGTCAGCATCTGGTGTCACCACCATTTGCCTCACGCAGTCCAACACATCTCTTTTGCATACAGTTGATCAAGATGTTGATTGTGGCCTTTGGAATATTGGTCTGCTCCTCTTCAATGGCTGTGTGAAGTTCTTGCATGTCCAGCATACTCACCGGACGTGTCACCCATTGAGCATGTTTGAGATGCTCTGAATCAGCATATACAACAGCTTGTTCTAGTTCCTGCCAATATCCAGCAACTTCGTACAGCCATTGAAGAGGAGAGGACCAACATTGCACAGGCCACAATCAACATCCTGATCAACTCTATGAGAAGATGAGTTACACTGCGAGAGGCAAATGGTGGTCACACCAGATACTGACTGGTTTTCTGACACCACCAATACTGTAAAACCGCACATTTTAGAGTGGCCATTTCTTGTGGCCAGCCTAAAGCCCACCTGTGCAATAATCATGCTGTCTAATCAGCATTTGGATATGCCACACCGGTGAGATGGATGGATTATCTTCGCAAAGGAGAAGAGGTCACTTTTTTCAAATTTGTGGACAATATTTTAGAGAAAAGGTCTTTTGTGTACATAGAAAAAGACTTAGATCTTTGAGTTCTGCTCATGAAAAATGGGAGCAAAAACAAAGTGTTGTGTTTATATTTTTGTTCTATATATATATATATATATATATAAAACCATATACTGTACACACACCCACAAACATACATAGATGTCTACTTTATATATCTGAAAAGCATCTCCAAGCAGATGTATTGTTCACGAAGTGACAGCCTAGTAAATGGCTGTGATGAAAAATGAGATTAGGTAAAGGCTGCCTCACTGCTGGAGAAAGACAGCAGATTTATGACTGCCAGCGCCCCATGGTTAAAGGGGACTAATATCTCTGCCGGTATCCCGCCAGATAGCTGTGGCCAGCTGTTGCACTATAGTACACAGAAACCATACATAAGGCTTGTGAATGCTTCGCTCCTGAGATGAAGTCCCCGTGGGCATCATATATTGAATTAGGTGCACTCAACCATTTAACCCGCATTTTCATCTCTGTCTCATCATTTGCAATGTTTAATGAGATTCCAGGTTTTAATTCTATATAGTACAACACAGATAAACTACAATATCCGCTCTGCGCACCTGCTTTATTTTACAAAGCTTCAGCCACAGACAATTGTTATAATTTCAGGATTCATTAGTTAAATTACAGACATTTTTGATAGAATTCCAAGGAATAAACTATTTATTAAAGCGGATCTGTTGCTCACATTGCAGACAGGAGTGCCCCAACGTTAAACCTGCATTCTTATGGGGGGCTCAAATTTCATTTTCTATACAGCTCCTGTTACCAGCATAAAAGTATTTTTACGGCAGAAAAACGTCTATAGAACGCTTAACCCTCTCCCAACTATTGTTGCACTTTTTTTCCCTACCCTTTTTCCAAGAGTCATATTTTTTTTATTTTTTTTTTTCCTCCATAGTTGTATGTAGTCTTGTTCTTTTTTTTCAGGTGCAAGTTGTAATTTTTAATGACACCCTTCAATTTACCGTACTATCTGTTGGAAAATCGAAAGAAAAATTCCAAGTGCAGTGATAATGTGCAGAAAACAAAAAAAAAAAAAAGCAATTCCGGAATTTTTTCTTAGGTTTTGTTCATTGAGCCATAAAATCCTCGCAACATGATTCTCTCGGTCAGTACAATTTTTCTGATACCAAATATGTATAATTTTTTTTTACAAGTGGTGAAAAAAAAATTGCTTTGGTCGCCATTTCAATACCACCACTACTCCGCAAAAATTGCAATAAGAAGCGACCAAAACTTCGTACGTAGCACAAAATGGTATCAATGAAAACATCAGCTTGGCACTTTCAGTACTTAGTCGGTATTTTACCTCAGTATTTATAAGCCAAAACCTGGAGTGGGTGATAAATACAGAAGTGGTGCATATGTTTCTCTTATACTTTTCCTCTGATTGTTCCATTCCTGGTTTTGACTTACAAATATTGATGTAAAATATTGACCAAATGCTAAAGGTGTGAACGTGGTTTAAGACAAATTAAAAGGGATTGTTTTAATAAGAAACCCCAATGAGGAGCCTGTTCATTCACATATTAGAACATAAGAATGTCCCTGTTTCCTTAGTCTGCATTGCATTCTGTGAGTCATCAGCTCGTGATCCAGAACTGCTCTCCTTTTATTACGCAGAGACATAGGGATCAGATTCATTCAAAAGTTCTGATAGACCTTTGGCAATTGCTTGATGGGTCTCAAAATGTTTGTACAACTTGTTGTTCTGCAAAAATATTGCATTTTGGGGGGTTTATACGCCAATTTTGTCTCTTTGAAAAGTTGTTGAGGCCTAACTGTGAGGGGATGTGGTAAAGAGCTACAGACAAATTTATCATAATGTGCGCCTCAAAAAATGGAGTCAATTACGGCACAAATGTACTTATGTCTATAAATGCCGCATATTTCGTATGCAGGTGCACCGAAGTTTAAAGATGCACCCAATTAATTAGGATTCACATGCCTTTTATAGATTTTGTCCCATCGTACTCCAGTGCTCTTTTCATCAAGACTGCAAAACAAAACACCAGTCTTGATTAATAAGGGGGCAGAAAATTGCTATCCCACCAAGGACAACATCTGCAAAGAGTTCGTATGTTCTCCCCTTGTTTCTGCGGGTTTCTTTCGGGTTCTCTGGTTTCCTCCCACACTCCAAACACGTACTGACAGGGAATCTAGATTGGGAGCCCAATGGGGACAGTGTCGATAATGTCTGTCATGTGCTGTGGAATATGATCATGCTAGATACAGTGGGGCAAAAAAGTATTTAGTCAGTCAGCAATAGTGCAAGTTCCACCACTTAAAAAGATGAGAGGCGTCTGTAATTTACATCATAGGTAGACCTCAACTATGGGAGACAAACTGAGAAAAAAAAATCCAGAAAATCACATTGTCTGTTTTTTTATCATTTTTTTTGCATATTATGGTGGAAAATAAGTATTTGGTCAGAAACAAACAATCAAGATTTCTGGCTCTCACAGACCTGTAACTTCTTCTTTAAGAGTCTCCTCTTTCCTCCACTCATTACCTGTAGTAATGGCACCTGTTTAAACTTGTTATCAGTATAAAAAGACACCTGTGCACACCCTCAAACAGTCTGACTCCAAACTCCACTATGGTGAAGACCAAAGAGCTGTCAAAGGACACCAGAAACAAAATTGTAGCCCTGCACCAGGCTGGGAAGACTGAATCTGCAATAGCCAACCAGCTTGGAGTGAAGAAATCAACAGTGGGAGCAATAATTAGAAAATGGAAGACATACAAGACCACTGATAATCTCCCTCGATCTGGGGCTCCACGCAAAATCCCACCCCGTGGGGTCAGAATGATCACAAGAACGGTGAGCAAAAATCCCAGAACCACGCGGGGGGACCTAGTGAATGAACTGCAGAAAGCTGGGACCAATGTAACAAGGCCTACCATAAGTAACACACTACGCCACCATGGACTCAGATCCTGCAGTGCCAGACGTGTCCCACTGCTTAAGCCAGTACATGTCCGGGCCCGTCTGAAGTTTGCTAGAGAGCATTTGGATGATCCAGAGGAGTTTTGGGAGAATGTCCTATGGTCTGATGAAACCAAACTGGAACTGTTTGGTAGAAACACAACTTGTCGTGTTTGGAGGAAAAAGAATACTGAGTTGCATCCATCAAACACCATACCTACTGTAAAGCATGGTGGTGGAAACATCATGCTTTGGGGCTGTTTCTCTGCAAAGGGGCCAGGACGACTGATCCGGGTACATGAAAGAATGAATGGGGCCATGTATCGTGAGATTTTGAGTGCAAACCTCCTTCCATCAGCAAGGGCATTGAAGATGAAACGTGGCTGGGTCTTTCAACATGACAATGATCCAAAGCACACCGCCAGGGCAACAAAGGAGTGGCTTCGTAAGAAGCATTTCAAGGTCCTGGAGTGGCCTAGCCAGTCTCCAGATCTCAACCCTGTAGAAAACCTTTGGAGGGAGTTGAAAGTCCGTGTTGCCAAGCGAAAAGCCAAAAACATCACTGCTCTAGAGGAGATCTGCATGGAGGAATGGGCCAACATACCAACAACAGTGTGTGGCAACCTTGTGAAGACTTACAGAAAACGTTTGACCTCTGTCATTGCCAACAAAGGATATGTTACAAAGTATTGAGATGAAATTTTGTTTCTGACCAAATACTTATTTTCCACCATAATATGCAAATAAAATGTTAAAAAAACAGACAATGTGATTTTCTGGATTTTTTTTCTCAGTTTGTCTCCCATAGTTGAGGTCTACCTATGATGTAAATTACAGACGCCTCTCATCTTTTTAAGTGGTGGAACTTGCACTATTGCTGACTGACTAAATACTTTTTTGCCCCACTGTATAATAAATAAGTTATGGACACCTGTTTCTGACCATTGAACCACCCACCTACACTCAAGAACTATTCTGGCCTCTCATGTGTTTGTCAAAGTTATCTCTCCGACTTCCCATTTGCCAACTTTTAATGGTTGATCAATACTTCAATAAAGAGTACACGGAGCAGAAACACCCAGAGTAGGGTAGGTAACAAAACTTCCTCTTATGGTTTCCTTTTATTTTAATAAATATCTCGAGGGAAAAAGTAGAAAACAGCTCATAGAATCTCACATCTTTCAGTATCATATCTATGCTGATGACACACAGATCTACATCTCGGGACCAGATATCACCACCCTACTAACCAGAATCCCTCAATGTCTATCCGCTATTTCATCCTTCTTCTCCGCTAGATTTCTAAAACTTAACATGGACAAAACAGAATTCATTATCTTTCCCCATCTCACGCGACCCCCCCAATGAACGTATCCATTAAAGTAAACAGCTGCCCACTCTCCCCAGTCCCACAAGCTCGCTGTCTCGGGGTATTCCTTGACACTGATCTCCCCTAACCGCATATCCAAGCCCTTTCCACTTCCTGCCTCCTTCGACTCAAAAATATTTCATGGATCCGTACATTCCTAAACCAAGAATCTGCAAAAACCCTAGTCTATGCCCTCATCATCTCCAGCCTTGACTACTGCAACCTCCTGCTCTGTGGCCTCCCCTCTAACACTCTCGCACCCCTCCAATCTATTCTAAACTCAACTGCCCGACTAATCCACCTGTACCCCCGCTATTCCCCGGCCTCTCCCCTCTGTCAATCCCTTCACTGGCTCCCCATTGCCCAGAGATTCCAGTACAAAACCCTAACCATGACGTACAAAGCCATCCACAACTTGTCTCCTCCATATATCTGTGACCTTGTCTCCCGGTATTTTCCTGCACGCAACCTCCGATCCTCACAAGATCTCCTTCTCTACTACCCTCTTATCTCCTCTTCCCACAATCGCATACAAGATTTCTCTCGCGCATCACCCCTACTCTGGAACTCTCTACCGCAACATATCAGACTCTCGCCTACCATCAAAACCTGCAAAAAGAACCTGAAGACCCACCTCTTCCTACAAGCCTACAACCTGCAGTAATCACCGATCGACCAAACCACTGCACGACCAGCTCTATCCTCACCTACTGTATCCTCACCCATCCCTTGTAGATTGTGAGCCCTCGCGGGCAGGATCCTCTCTCCTCCTGTACCAGTTGTGACTTGTACTGTTCAAGATTATTGTACCTGTTTTTATTATGTATACCCCTCCTCACATGTAAAGCGCCGTGGAATAAATGGTGCTATAATAATAAATAATAATAATAATACAAATTTAGGAATGGGAATAACAAGAGATGTGAATTGATAGATTTTAATGTGACTATGTTGCTAATTATGTTTCCTTTGCTTTTGTCAGAATAAAAGACATTTAATGTTCTAACAGCATAAAGGATTTTATCACTTCAGAGTACTATTTAATAAAGCGTGAGCGTTCATCACACCTGTATCTATGCAAGCACAATAAACCGATGAGGAAGGCAACTCGGCTTTTTGAGAGCATTTTTTTTTTCTTTTTCTTTTTTTTTTCCTAAATACAATAAAAATAAAGTCAATTCACCATGGCACTTACTCACCTATCTCTCAGGAGAATGCATAACATCTCAAGGTAAAATGACATTTAGGGAAATGCTGTGACAGTAGTACTTTATACAGAAAGCAATTTGAGTCAGGAAAGTGCTGTTTGTAGCTATTTAAGAGAAAATAGCCCGTGAGGCGATAAATCAGAAATGTATATATATAGTTTGTATTTTGGGATTGAGATTAATGGTTCGCCTACTCACTTATTTCTTTTTTTTTTCTCCCCTCCATATTTCAATTCATTTCATTTTGCAGATAGGCTTGGCTTGACCATTCAAGCATCACACAGACACTTTAGATGGGTAGTGACTGAGATAGCGCCGCAGCACATTGCCTATGAATGTGCCGTCTATTGGCGATGAGAGAATAGGATTGTCAAGAAACTACTAATTCAATAGGACTCCAAGGGACTGCCAAATGCTTTATGGAGAAGAAATTGATATCATTAAATGACAGCAGAGGATGTGAGTAGTTCTGTCTCATGCATCTGATGACAGCCCGTCATGGTGACTTCTGTACAACACACACTTTCATGTATGCAATTATCATTGCTATGTAGCAAAAGTCCTGGGCACAGCTGTTTACAAGCTTAATGGCAATTAAAAATGATGTTTGTATAATATAATGAGTTGAACCGTGCACAAATGAGACATGGATATTTCTGTTTATGTAGGATCAGGAGGATTAAGAACATCGGTAGCTCATTTACTAAGTCCTCCAATCAAAGCAATAAACTGCTACATGCAATTACTTGTATTAATGACTCAAGGCAGGTACAAGCCAACGAAGGCTCGCTAAAGAAGACAGGACTATTAGTATCAGAAAATGTCTCATTACAATGGATGAAAGTTGCACATTCTAGAAACAATGAATGTGATACATTTTGGATTTTTTTTAAGAGGTTAAACAAGTCCCTAACAATAATGTATGAATGTAGTCAAATTAAAAAAGAAAGATACTTATGACAGATGAGCGGAATTTTTGAAATTTGAATTCACTGACTTTGCTGAATTTTCCCCCCAAAATTGTTTCGAAGTGAATAAATAGACCCAAATCTCAACAGTGGAAAGCTTGTGATTGCTCAGAAAATACATGTGAGGGAGAGGAGAGGGAAAGAGGACAGCACTGATCATAAGAGCTTACACTCTACAGAAGAGAGAGAGAAAACCCTGCTGGCCATGAAAGATCACACCTTGCAGGAGAGTGAGAGGACGCTGCTGATCAATTGTGCTACACTGGGAGCCCCTGATCTGTGATGGAACAAGGTACTGACCACCACAGTACAAGGTATGAAAATACGTAAGATGTCATAGCTGCAAGTCATTATGGAGTGGCCGGAGTGGCCAAGCAAAAACACATGTAATCAAGCTGGCTAAGAGATGTAAATCATTCAGCGGAGGTGAGGAAAACTAAATCTCCGAGCACTAAAAAATAGGACACCCGAGCGTGCTCAAGAAATCTCGAGTAACGAGTATATTCGCTCATCACTAATATATATATATATATATATATATATATATACAGTGGGGCAAAAAAGTATTTACTCAGTCAGCAATAGTGCAAGTTCCACCACTTAAAAAGATGAGAGGCGTCTGTAATTTACATCATAGGTAGACCTCAACTATGGGAGACAAACTGAGAAAAAAAAATCCAGAAAATCACATTGTCTGTTTTTTTATCATTTAATTTGCATATTATGGTGGAAAATAAGTATTTGGTCAGAAACAAAATTTCATCTCAATACTTTGTAATATATCCTTTGTTGGCAATGACAGAGGTCAAACGTTTTCTGTAAGTCTTCACAAGGTTGCCACACACTGTTGTTGGTATGTTGGCCCATTCCTCCATAAAGATCTCCTCTAGAGCAGTGATGTTTTTGGCTTTTTGCTTGGCAACACGGACTTTCAACTCCCTTCTATAGGGTTGAGATCTGGAGACTGGCTAGGCCACTCCAGGACCTTGAAATGCTTCTTACGAAGCCACTCCTTCGTTGCCCTGGCGGTGTGCTTTGGATCATTGTCATGTTGAAAGACCCAGCCACGTTTCATCTTCAATGCCCTTGCTGATGGAAGGAGGTTTGCACTCAAAATCTCACGATATATGGCCCCATTCATTCTTTCATGTACCCGGATCAGTCGTCCTGGCCCCTTTGCAGAGAAACAGCCCCAACGCATGATGTTTCCACCACCATGCTTTACAGTAGGTATGGTGTTTGATGGATGCAACTCAGTATTCTTTTTCCTCCAAACACGACAAGTTGTGTTTCTACCAAACAGTTCCAGTTTGGTTTCATCAGACCATAGGACATTCTCCCAAAACTCCTCTGGATCATCCAAATGCTCTCTAGCAAACTTCAGACGGGCCCGGACATGTACTGGCTTAAGCAGTGGGACACGTCTGGCACTCCAGGATCTGAGTCCATGGTGGCGTAGTGTGTTACTTATGGTAGGCCTTGTTACATTGGTCCCAGCTCTCTGCAGTTCATTCACTAGGTCCCCCCGCGTGGTTCTGGGATTTTTGCTCACCGTTCTTGTGATCATTCTGACCCCACGGGGTGGGATTTTTCGTGGAGCCCCAGATCGAGGGAGATTATCAGTGGTCTTGTATGTCTTCCATTTTCTAATTATTGCTCCCACTGTTGATTTCTTCACTCCAAGCTGGTTGGCTATTGCAGATTCAGTCTTCCCAGCCTGGTGCAGGGCTACAATTTTGTTTCTGGTGTCCTTTGACAGCTCTTTGGTCTTCACCATAGTGGAGTTTGGAGTCAGACTGTTTGAGGGTGTGCACAGGTGTCTTTTTATACTGATAACAAGTTTAAACAGGTGCCATTACTACAGGCAATGAGTGGAGGAAAGAGGAGACTCTTAAAGAAGAAGTTACAGGTCTGTGAGAGCCAGAAATCTTGATTGTTTGTTTCTGACCAAATACTTATTTTCCACCATAATATGCAAATAAAATGATAAAAAAACAGACAATGTGATTTTCTGGATTTTTTTTTCTCAGTTTGTCTCCCATAGTTGAGGTCTACCTGTGATGTAAATTACAAACGCCTCTCATCTTTTTAAGTGGTGGAACTTGCACTATTGCTGACTGACTAAATACTTTTTTGCCCCACTGTATATATAGTAGTATATATACATATATATATATATATATATGCAGCGCCCCAGAGACCTGGTCATTGCAGTATGGCCCCAAGGCGAGTAGCGGTACGTCCGATGGCACTAAAGAGTTCTCCTCACCAGGTATCACCAGAACACATTACACTTCACACTCCGGCCACTAGGGGGAGCAAAGGGCTTTATTTATTGGGCCACTCCTCACACTGGTAAAACTAGGGGCTGGGGAGGAAGTTAGTCAGAAGCTGACTGGGTTGGAACCAGGCAACATCCCGTGGCAGGGGGTGTTGCGGGGAGAAGACACAGGGGGGTCCCTGTCAGGCGTGGGAACCGGGCAGGTGCCTAGCGACAGAACAGAACGTTACGGAAATGCACCTGCACACCTTGCGGCGGTATCCTAAGGAAGAGACAAGAGGGGAAGAATATTGTGGAACAGTGTAAATGAGATCAGCACAAAGGAGAGCCAGTAAGAGTCGTGCCGAGAGAGGAAGGCAACATCTTACTGAGGTGCGTAGTCAGTGGCCGGATCACCGTAGGAGTAACTGACTTCAGGCCTTACTTCAAATTCCGCTGGACAGTTGATTATAGGTTGGCTGTCTACCTTTTACACCTACGAAGACATAGGGGGCAACATTGGGAGAGGGGCGTCTCTAGGGTCCCGGAAGACCTCCAAGCCTTCCCGTCAAACGGGTGGCGTCCTAGCCATACTTTATCTGGGGGACGTTAGAAACTAGCAACATCTGGAACCAAAGAACGAGAGAGAGAGAGAGCTGTAGAGAACGAACGAAAGAGAACAGCAGTTGTGAGGACTATTCCGAATGCTCAGCAGGGTAGGACTACAACACACAGGCGCTATTGGTAGGCAACGATTTCCATCTGCGAGGGAAACTCTGGATGTGCCCATCGGACCGGCCGGTCTCTGATAGCCCGGTTGAACGTGCTCTGGACTGAGTATACTGAAGCCTTCAGTAAAAGGTAAAGAGACTGCAACAATGTGTCGCCGTTATTGCCTGCACCTCACACCATCATCATCCACCTTACTGGGAAGCCCTGGGGATTTACTTCACCTGTGGGAAGGTATACCATCCGGCTGCTATTCCATCACCCCAGTGGACCCCACAGCAGCGTCGGTCACCCTGACCGAACACCACAGGTGGCGTCACGAACTACTGACAGACTGTACTACCATTTTCATTGGACGCCCCTTAGCAGGGTCACGACCGGGTCCAGCCACCGTGACAGCCGCCGAACCGAAGGAGAAGGGACCAGTACTGTGTCTGGGGGCGCTCCAACTATATATATATATATATATATATATATATATATATATATATATATACTACGCAAAAAACTAAAGGGAACACTAAAATACCACATCCTAGATAGTATCATTGAAGGAAATATTTCAGTTGCAAACCTTTATTCATTACGTAGTGGAATGTGTTGAGAACAATAAAACATACAAATGATCAATGTAAACCAAAATGAATATCCCATCGAGGTCTGGATTCGGAATGATACTCAAAATCAAAGTGGAAAATAAAATTACAGGCTGATCCAACTTCAGTGCAAATGGCTCAAGACAAGGAAATGATGCTCAGTAGTGTGTGTGTGTGTTGCCTCCATGTGCCTGTATGACCTCCCTACAACGCGTGGGCATGCTCCTGATGAAGCAGTGGATGGTCTCCTGAGAGATCTCCTCCCAGACCCGGACTAAAGCATCCGCCAACTCCTGGACAATCTGTGGTGCAATATGACGTTGGTGGATGGTGCGAGACATGATGTCCCAGATGTGTTCAATCGGATTCAGGTCTGGGGAACGGGCGGGCAAGTCCATAGCTTCAATGCCTTCATCTTGCAGGTACTGCTGACACTCTCCAGCCACATGAGGTCTGGCATTGTCCTGCATTAGGAGGAACCCAAGGCCAACCGCACCAGCACATGGTCTCACAAAGAGTCTGAGGATCTCATCTTGGTACCTAATGGCAGTCAGGCTACCTCTGGCGAGTACATGGAGAGCTCTGCGACCCTTCAAAGAAATGCCACCCCACACCATTACTGACCCACTGCCAAACCGGTGATGCTGAAGGATGTTGCAGGCAGCAGATCACTCTCCACGGTGTCTCCAGACTCTGCCACATGTGCTCAGTGTGAACCTGATTTCATCTGTGAAAAGCACAGGGCGCCAGTGGCAAATTTGCCAATCCTGGTGTTCTGTGGCAAATGCCAATCGTCTTGCATGGTGTTGGGCTGTGAGCACAACCCCCATCTGTGGATGTTGGGCATTCAGACCATCCTCATGGAGTCGGTTTCTAACCATTTGTGCAGACACATGCACATTTGTGGCCTGCTGGAGGTAATTTTTCAGTGCTCTGGCAGTGATCCTCCTGTTCCCCCTTGCACAAAGGCTAAGGTAGCGGTCCTGCTGCTGGGTTGTTGCCCTCCTATAGCCCCCTCCATGTCTTCTGGTGTACTGGCCTGTCTCCCGGTAGCGCCTTCAGCCTCTGGACACTACGCTGACAGACACAGCAAACCTTCTTGCCACAGCTCGCATTGATGTGCCATCCAAGCTCTTTCCACCTCCTGTCGCCTCCAGCTCAAAAATATCTCCAGGATCCATCCTTTCCTCAACCCCCAATCTACTAAAATGCTTGTTCACGTCCTCATCTCCCGCCTTGACTACTGCAACATCCTTTTCTGTGGCCTCCCTGCTAACACCCTTGCACCTCTCCAGTCCATCCTTAACTCTGCTGCCCGACTAATCCATCTCTCTCCTCGCTACTCCTCCGCTTCCCCCCTCTGCAAATCTCTTCACTGGCTCCCATTCCCTCAGCGTATCCAGTTCAAATTACTAATACTGACCTACAAAGCCATCCATAACCTGTCTCCTCCATATATCTCTGAACTAATCTCCCGATATCTTCCCTCACGCAATCCCCGGTCCTCCCAAGACCTCCTTCTCTCCTCCACACTTATTCGCTCCTCATCCAATCGCCTCCAAGACTTCTCCCGAATATCCCCCATCCTCTGGAACTCTCTGCCCCAACACGTCCGACTATCAACCACAGTTGGATCCTTCAGACGGAACCTGAAAACTCATCTCTTCAGGAAAGCCTACAGCCTGCACTGACACCGCTGCCGCCTCATCACTACTACGTGTGTACAACAGGAATTCTGTGCCAGTCCTGTAACAACCCAGCCTCCTGTGAGACATTCTCTCCTAGGCTGTAGGTTACAAGGCGCGAAACGTTACCACTGGAGACTGGAATTCTCCAGTACATTCTGTACCAAGATAGACACAATTTTGTGCAGATTTCCCTGTCAACAAATCGGGATCTCTTGAATAAAATGTCTGCAGCAAATCTGTAATCTGTCAGCTTACTGGAAGAACTGGAACATTCAAGCCTGCTGCAGATAGCCCACAGATTTAAATCAGAGCTGTGAAAAAACTTCATTTTTTGGGGGGGTGGCACTGTACAAAACAGTACCAATTGGGTTTTAATGCAGGTTACAATTGGCCATTGTGTGATGAGCCAATTGTTGGAGGATCCTTTTAACATGAAGGAATTGCACAGAGCATACATGCTTTTTAAATAAAATCGGCATTCACTTTCTTCTAGACTGAATTTGAATCAAATTTTACCAGTGACCAGACAGTAGGTGTAGGTGTAGTAAGAAGAGTGGTTTTCATCTTTCCTCTACTCATAGACCCATATCACTAGATTTAGGGCCCTTTCACTTTGCATTTTTCCTATGCTCAGTGGGCCCATCAGAGACTTATTCCTGAAACCCCCCACAAAGCAGAAAACGTTATATGCTCTATTGAACCTAATTTTCGGCCTTATACTTGTATTGGAGGTGGACACCAAGCCGTTGTAGACTATGTCCAACTGTCCACCTCCAATAAGTGTATATGGCCAAAACTCACGACAGAGCATCATTATAGTCAGTGGCCTCATCGCTGCATAACCCCGAACACCGTTTTTCAAAGGGGTGGGGGGGGGTCTGATGTAAGCCTCGATGGGGCTACTGAAAGCAGAAACACACACTATGTGAATGGCCCCTTAGGAGCTACAGAGACATTGACCTTGTGATTAATCTCAGTGTACTAATTTAATGTTACCTTTCATGAGTTGTTAAGTAATATTCTTGGGGCACCGCTGAATCAAGTCCTGAATGACGAGCTGTGTTTTATCATTCTATATACAAAACCATGTGGTTTGTTTCCAGATTCATAGACGAAAACTGAAAGCATTAGATTTTAGCTTGCAGCCAACGAGGCTGCTGACATCCCTACAGGTGAGACATATACAAGTGTTTAGTTTACCCAAACTTTAGTAACTAATACATTAGGCTTCTGTAGGCAAATACGGTAAATGCATTTCAATTCAGATTTGTCAAAACAATTTAATATCACTTTGCAATAGCTCCAAGCATTCTGCCTTTATCATTGCAAGATGTTTCTTTTTCATCTAAAAGTCGGTAGTTTCTAGTTATAATCACAACGTTTATAAAATACTACATATTTCTAGTCATTTACCTGCAGAGTTTCAAGAAACTTAAAAAATGTGCATGTGAACAGAGTTATAAATTATTCGCTCTCGGTTACTAAGCTCTCCTTTAAGATAGACAGCACCAGTATGATTGCTGTAGGCTCCCCCACCTATACTGTTTCAGTGCGATATTATAGCATACCTTATTTTTGAAAAGTCACCCACACTTAGGCTTCTTTTACACATACCGTGTCTTTTGCGGCAAAAAACTTTCGGATTGCCGTTTTTCGGATTCCCAATACTATAGCAAAAGTATTGGGAAAAACAACAGCGGTCCGCAAAACCGTTAGTCATAGTGCACTGCAAAAACAACCTTCCGTTGTTTTTGTGGCCCCATTGGGCTGTGTCTGTAAGCCGTGAAAAAGATCGAGCAGGCTCAATATTTTTTCACGGCCATAAATATGGACCTCACGGCCATACGGCGCACCATGAAATTATTGCGGCCCGTTTTTGCGGTCCCATAGAAATCTATTGAGGCTGCAAAAACGGGCCACAAAATCACAGCAAGTGTAAAAGAAGCCTTAAAGGGAATCCATCAGGATGTTTTTGCTACTTATTCTGACAGCAGCATGATGTAAGGGCTGAGACTCTTATTCCAACCTCGCATCTTTCCGTTTGACATAGGAACGCACTGGATGCGAATTCCATTTATTTGTTCCATTTGCCTGTTTTAAATGGAGCAGATAAATGAAAGAGACAAATAGACATGTGAACAGAGCCAAACAGACATGAGCGCGTAAAGGACCTTCGATGACGTTGCGGCTTGTGATTGGTCACGTGACCGCTCTTGTGACCGCTCACGCGACCAATCACAAGCCGCGATGTCATCGAAGGTCCTTCACGCGCTCATTCTTAGGAACAGAAGCATGGCGGTTGCAGCGGTTACAACCAGGGCGCTTCCGAAGGTAAGTATATCAATTTTTTTTTTTTATTCTTTATTTTACACATCAATCTTCATCCCGATACCGATTCCCGATATCACAAAAATATCGGAACTCGGTATCGGAATTCCGATACCGCAAATATCGGCCGATACCCGATACTTGCTGTATCGGAATGCTCAACACTAGTTGTTATATACACTGGGCCTGAGTTTTGATTCAGGCTTCCCCCAAAAAAGTGAGATTCAAATTCTCACAAAGTGGATATACTGCAGTCCTGTTAGTTTGTCGTATGTCAGCCAGCCACTTTCTGCAACTTAGATTGCATTGTTATATACACTGGGCCTGGGTTTTGGTTCAGTCTCCCAAAAAAAAGGGAGATTTAAATTTTCAACAAGTTTATATACACCTTCTACCTTGTTTTACAGTACCATATAACGGTTGTTATTTTGGTTAGATTTTCCAAAAAATGAGGAAGTCTGGTGGAAGAGCCCGTGGGCAGTGGTTGCCAGCTGGTACTGATGGTGGTGGTGGTGCATCTGGTGGTAGTGGCAAAAGCACAATAGCACCTAAGGCTGGAGGTGTTGAGCCAGCATCATCGTCTGGCTAAATAAGGCCTCGAAGGCTCCCTTATCTGGGAGTAGGAAAACAGCTTTAAAGCCGGAGCAGCAGGAAAATGAACCAATCATGGATTTCTAATTATTTTGCCCCACCTTCCCCTGGTGACACGTAGCTTGCCTGAAAAATGTCTTGCTTTTGGCCTCCTCTTACTGACTTCTCCAATTCCACAATTTGCAGCTGCTGAATGTCCATCATAGGCCATTTTATACCTCCCTAAATGGGCTGACTCCCCCCACAGGGCCGTGGTCACCATCTGGCGCACACACCCGTGCGAGTGCCGTTTGCCTGGACAGGTGGGCGGGCCCACTCTTGGGCGACGGCAGTGGCACAGGGTCCCTCATAGTACAATGAAGTGTCTCTGACGGTGGTGGTGCACAACCAACGTCAGACACACTGTCGTAATATGAGGGGCCCTGTGCCAGTACCGCCACCCATGAGAGTGTTCCCCCCCAGCTCAAACAGTGCTCTACCACTTGCAATACTTACCTCTCCCTGCTCCACCACTGTGTAGTCTGTGCTGTTAAATCCTTCAATGGCACTGCCAATATAAATTTGTTGAAATGATAGATGATAGTTAAAATATACAGGGGCCCTGGCCTCCATTTAGACCAGATAATACTTTGCGCCTACTACCACTGTCTGCTACTCAGCAGAGGGTCCCACCCCTGTACCTAGCTATACCACCTGTTTAGTCCTGTTACCAATTTTGAACTGCATTTAGCCTACTTTACTATTTGGGTCTACTAACTGTGTCTGCCACTCATTACAGTTGTCCTCCACTGAACAAAGCAATGCCACCCATTTAGTCCTGTTAACAATTTTGAACTGCATTTAGCCTATTTTAGTATTTGGGCCTACTAACTGTTTCTGCCACTCATTACAGCTGTCCTCCACTGAACAAAGCAATGCCGCACGTTCAGTCCTGCTAACAATTTTGAACTGCATTTAGCCTACTTTAGTATTTGGGCCTACTAACTGTGTCTGCCACTCATTACAGTTGTCCTCCACTGAACAAAGGAATGCCGCCTGTTAAGTTCTGTTACCAATTTTTAACTGCATTTAGCCTACATTATTATTTGGGCCTATATCTATGTTTCCTCCTCATCCTGCCCATTGCCCAGCTACTGCTAGATGAGTCTGCTGGTACATTGACCCAGACCACTACATTCCCCTTGCACTCTGCACAGCCAGAATCTGACCCTGCTGAAAGTCAGGTTCCCCTTCCCGCATACTATACCACCTTACACGGGGGCAAAGAGGAAGGTGCAGATGAAAGTGCAGGTTCCTTCATCAGGTGGGGGGGGCATACTCGTTGGCGACGTCACAGGCACAGGGCCCCTCATAGTACGCAAAAGTGTCTGCCAGTGGGAGGCGCCACCCACCGTCAAACACACCGCCGTATTATGAGGGACCCTGTGCCAGTGCCAATGAGTAAGCCCCCCTGCTTGCTCTGGAGCACAGCACTTGCAAAGTTGAAATACTTACCTCTCCCTGCTCCATCGCCGTGACGTATTCCGCGTTTCCTGGGCCCACGAAAATCGTGAGCCAGCCCTACCCCCCCACAACTTTAGCCAAATGACCCCCAGTTTTCAATGCCTAACTATTATTATAAGGTAAATTAAGATTGACAAGCTTAAGCAATAAGAATTGATGTTTTTGGCATTAAAATTGGCACTGTAGGTGTTTTCCTGTCCTCCACTCACTGCCGACTTTGATTTCCCATTGACTTGCATTGGGTTTCGTGTTTCAGTCGGCCCCAGACTTTTCGCAATAATCGGCCGATTTCACCCGACCCGACTTGTGACAAAGTCAGATTTCGCGAAACCCGACTCGATCCGGAAAAAGTAAAAGTCACTCAACTCTACTCAAATTGTTTACAAAATCCATTCTTTACTATAATGAACCATATGAATTATAGTCATTTTTCTGCTGTAACATTATCTGAAATTACAAGAGATAGGAAGCAGTTGGGTATTTGCAGTAAAAGGTTAACAACTCTTCCCTTTATCGAGAACCTTCGTTGATATTTGACTTTAATAAAAGTGAGGACTGGATAAGCTGGTTCAAATAAGGATAAAAAAGTTGTAAAAATATCCCTCATTTCGTGAACATTATAGTACCTGTAACTCTGTATTACTGTCCCTTGTGATACTAAAGGGTTTTAAAGATAAGAGCGTGATTCAGATGTCAAAACTAAATACATCTAAATCCCCTGATAGAAAATCATCTTGCACAAAAGCCTCTGAGAGCGTCAGAAGTAGCCAAGACACCTACCCTAAAAATAGACAAGTCGTAGCTGCAGATGGCAGCCAAGTGATTACACCTTTTTATTACAGCAGGAAATAGTTGACTGGAGATATTATGTTACTTGTGTAATTTGATTCGATAACCTACAACCTCTTACTATATACTCCAGAGAAATTCTCTCAGATCCAAAGAGATACCGGCCATACAATTCTACAGAGACAGGCCGAAAAGGATAGAGGAATAACAAAATAATCTAAAAGTGGCCGAACCCTAGCAAGAGTATAATCAGATATCTCTTAATGAATAGACATGCTTCCTGAAGAAGGAATTCAAACACAATCTTTTTACCATAAAACATCTCAACCCTTTGAAGACTGGCCAATTTTTTTTTTTGCAGTTTTTCCTTCCCGTTTTGGAAGAATTATGGACTGAGCTGACATGGCTGTATAAGGGCTTGATTTTCACCACACAAGTTGCAAAAACTGAAATTCTACCATTGTTTTTCAAGTTTCCTATTTCTTAAAATGATCTGGCAACATAATTCTCCAGATTAGTACGATTATTTGTATATGGTTTTTATATATTTTAGTTATTAAAAAAATCCAGAACTGGCCTCTTCTTTCCTCCCTCATCGGAACGCAACGTCAATCTTTGACAATCTTCAATATGCTCTGGAATGGCTTGAGAGGTAAGTA
The DNA here is from genome assembly GCF_032444005.1 of Ranitomeya imitator. Taxonomy (NCBI): domain Eukaryota; kingdom Metazoa; phylum Chordata; class Amphibia; order Anura; family Dendrobatidae; genus Ranitomeya; species Ranitomeya imitator. Next base: position 66,826,748 of record NC_091288.1, read on the forward strand.
GCGAGGTAGTTAATGTTATTATTCTTTTTTTTTAACACCATGCAATTATTAAACTCTGTGGTCTAGAGACCCCAATGACATAATAAGGAGTATAATAAGGAACATGTGATTCACATTGAATAACTTTACTGCAAGTTGAAATTCCCGGCCAAATTCGAAAGATCTGCCAAATTAAATTGAAGAAGAGTAGGTCAAAGACATCACAGTTCGTGGACCAGTCAGTGGCTGGTGGCAACTGGACAGGTGAGTAATTTCGATGTAAAATGAATTACCCTGTCAAAATTGAGAAATCTACCAAAATTGGATTGAAGGGGAGTAGGCTTCCATTCTGACAGTGTACGGAAAGCAGGAAGGTAAGTCATTTTGATGCAAATTGAATTTCCAGACAAATTCAAGTGATCGGCCAAATTTGAATCTCCACAGATTCACTTATATATATTAGTGATGGCTCACAAAGCTTTTCCAGTACCTAAGTGTGATCTGTAACTGGTTAAAGGCTCTGTACAGTACTGTACATTATGCATATCGACTTTCTAGATTTCACAAGACTTGTACACAACCTGATATCGCTCTATTAAGTTAAAATTGCTTTCTGCATCCCTTGCTTTCGAGATGTTGAAAATGCTAATAGTGGCTCTGAGCTTTAAGGTCTGGTTATTGGCATTTATGAAAAGATAGATGCTATGCATTCCTTAACAACATTACAGACATCGAAGCTGAAAGTTTTAAAGCAGAAAAATCCCAAATCACTGCTTCACAATGAATATGTCAGCATAATAGAGTTATTGGAGCTCTCATTTCCTCCATTATATTTTTTTTTCTGTGGGGAAGGAACTTAGGAACTTAAGAATTAGGGAATGTTCACATGATTTTCTTGATGAAGTATCTAGCATTTAACTATGCGGAATCAGGGCACAATTTTAACATTTCTTTATGAAGAGATATGAATCTATATCCTCAATTTTCTGTTGCTTCCGAGTTAACTAAATTGCAGAAACAAATCCTAGCAAAAACATGCATTAGCGAGACTAGTGTTCCATTAGGGATGACGAAGAATTCAGGCCTATGTACCAATTAAGATGCAAAAATGAACAGTACAAATATCTTTTGTGCCAGGAGTATGGTATTGAATTAGGACAATACACATTTTTTGGTCCCAGGAAATTATAGTATACGTTAACGATAGGCTGTCCTATATGTCAAATTACTACAAGTTCATAATGTATACCAGAGCCAGTCTTCAATAGGGTTTTTAATTTAAGTCAAAACATTGTTAATTGAGCTTTACAAAATATGTTGGATTACTTACTAGTGTAGTCCTATCAGCCCAAGTGCTCCCTGTTAGAGTAATAGCAACAGCTGCCAACTTATCATGGAGGTAGTGTAGTGTAGTGTGAACCTTTAGTTTGTACTTTATGACCTCTCAGTTAGTTTTCCTTGTAATGGTTTTTTCCTGTACCTTCCATGTTGGTAATAAAGATAATGATTGCTATATGTCCTAAATAAAATAGCTAGGCTCCGTGTCATCAAGATTGGAGATTTTCACTCCAGTTTTAATGAGGGTTTGGTGTGGAGTGGAAATTCCTGATTCAAACAAGATCCAAAGTGAAATGTACCTCTCTCTGTGTGCATCTCGCCATAAATCTTGCTACATTTCTTGACAAATGGGGATTGTCAATGCCTCGCCTCACCCAAGGTCCATCCACTTTGTCAGAGCAAAAGGAAAAAGGCGCGAAGACATCAAAAAGTATTTTTGAGACTTTGTAAAGCTTTTAACAACCTTTTCTGCCATTAAAGCTTTGATGAATCAGGGCCCTAATTCTCCCAAAATGTCCAATTTCTGAATGATTCTGCTGAAAGCTAAAATATGCAACACCACTATTGTCCACCAAATGCTGCAATTTCAGGTTCTCTTCCGGTTCTATTTGCAGTGGGTGAAGGGGAATGGTTTAGAATGAATTTCATTAAGTAAGATACCCTCTTTTCAAATGTTTACATGGAGTAGCCAACCTATGAAAACACAAGCCTATGTAGAGCACATGTCCAAAACAGGACTTACTGGGTCTTGGAATGCAGCAGGTACAGTATAGAACCATGGCAGTGCCTGTGCATATGAATTGCATAAGTTATTATATAAACCTCGTATAACAATATTTTTACTTTTATGGAAACCCAATAAATGTCTTCCAAATTTACTTTTAGTAGCAGTAGCATAAGGGTTCACTCATACCTGCATATATAAAAACACTGAGATTCTTAGCCAGAAAAGTTGGAGAGTGTTTTCTCACCTAGCATCTGTTCTCTGTCATTTCAAGCTAGTTTTCTAACTAATAAAGTGATCTTATATACAGATATAGTAGATAAATAGATGTCAGTGATATATGTAATCAGTGCTTTACGTGTTTATTTTCGTGCACTTTATTTTAGCTAATAAATAAATAAGAAAAGAAAAAAATGGCATGGTGAGTGGTGACCCTTTATTTTTCCTAACCAACTGAGGGAAAGCAGACAGTGGTGAGCTGGTGTTATTATTCTGGGAAAGGGTCAATATCCATGTCCCCTTACCAGCCTATTAATATCAGCCTGCAGGTGACTGCTTAGCCTTTGCTGCACCCATTGATTGGCATTGGTGAGTCTTAGCCATTTTACGTGACCATGCGCAGCAAGCTGTGATTATTTTCCTCACCCCGATTCCATGTGAGGAAAAACTGCAGATGAACACAATGAAGCTTCATTGAATCATATTGGTGCTAGTGCATTGTGATTTTTTCTCACATTGCACTTGCCGAGGTTATATGCCGATATCAGCGAACCATGAGGGTATATGTACACAAAGTGAAAAAATTACATAACAATTCAGTCTTGAAAACTCAGTACCAGAACCAGAATTCACAATTAAATCTATTATTGTTAATTTGAGATCTTATTTATGGTTGATTTGGGGGCAGAATTTGGCTGCAGATTTATCTCATTGCAATTGATGAAATCAGGGTTGAAAGCTTGCCCCATTTCTTCAATACATAGGACATGGTACTGATGTGAAAAATCTACAGCATGATCAGGGTCGGACTGGCCCACCGGAGAACCGGAGGATTCTCCGGTGTTCCCAGGCAATGACACCTGCTGGCATATTGGCCAGCAGCTGCCTAGGGCCCCCACTGCTCCAGGGGCCCCCCAGCCAGTGGAGTGTCACTAATAGCGGCACACTCAGCTGCTATGGGGCACCTGAGTCAAGGGGGGCCCTTCTGGTGCCAGAGAGCAGCAGATGGACAGGAGCCTGTCCCCGCTGCTAAAGAGAAATGAATATTCACGCTTCCCCATGCCCCCATAGGCGTGGAGAGGCGTGAATACCATTTCACTTTAATGGCGGGCAGCGTCAGCCGCAGGCTATTGCTAACACTGCCCGCTGCTGCTGAATGGGGGGCCCCAGAGTGTAGAAACCTAAAGGGCGGCGATCCTTGATTGCAATCCCTGCAGCTTGGGACCACAGCGGAGCTGCAGGGATTCATGTCGTCCTCCTTCCTGCCTGGCACTTCCTGTCTGAATCAGCGTGGCTGAATGACGTCATCATTCAGTGCGGCTGTTTCAGACAGAAAGTTGCCAGGATGTGCTGCGGCTGCTGGGAACGTGTGGAGAGGTGAGTGGGTGCTGTGTGTGTGTGTGCACGAGTGCGTGTGTGTGTGCATGCGAGTGTGTGTGAGTGGCTGTGTCTGTGTGTGTGCCTCCATGTGTGCAGCTGTGTGTGTGTGGGGGGAGGCAATGATGATGGTGCTGGAGGAAATGATGACGGTGCTGGAGGCAATGATGACGGTGTTGGAGGCAATGATAATGGTGCTGGAGGCAATGATGATGGTGCTGGAAGAAATGATGATGATGATGGTGCTGGAGGCAATTATGATGGTGGTGGGGGCAATGATGATGGTGCTGGAGGCAATGATGCTGATGATGGTGGTGGGGGCGATGGTGATGGAAGAAATGATGATGATGGTGCTGGAGGCAATGATGATGGTGCTGGAGGCAATGATGATGGTGCTGGAGGCAATGATGATGGTGCTGGAGGCAATGATGATGATGCTGGAGGCAATGATGATGGTGCTGGAAGAAATGATGATAATGATGGTGCTGGAGGCAATGATGATGGTGCTGGAGGCAATGATGATGGTGCTGGAGGCAATGATGATGGTGCTGGAGGCAATGATGATGGTGCTGGAGGCAATGATGATGATGATGGTGGTGGGGGCAATGATGATGGTGCTGGAAGAAATGATGATAATGATGGTGATGGAGGCAAGATGATGGTGCTGGAGGCAACGATGATGGTGCTGGAGGCAACGATGATGGTGCTGGAGGCAACGATGATGGTGCTGGAGGCAACGATGATGGTGCTGGAGGCAATGATGACGGTGCTGGAGGCAATGATGACGGTGCTGGAGGCAATGATGATGGTGCTGGAGGCAATGATGATGGTGCTGGAGGCAATGATGATGGCGGTGGGGGCAATGATGAAGGTGCTGGAGGCAATGATGATGATGATGGTGGTGGGGCAATGATGATGATGCTGGAAGAAATGATGATGATGATGATGATGATGATGATCCACCTCTCGTGTCTCCCCTTTTCCTCATAGTTTGTAAGCTTGCGAGCAGGGCCCTCATTCCTCCTGGTATCTGTTTTGAACTGTATTTCTGTTATGCTGTAATGTCTATTGTCGGTACAAGTCCCCTCTATAATTTGTAAAGCGCTGCGGAATATGTTGGCGCTATATAAATAAAATTATTATTATTATTATTATTATTATTACTAGATGGCAGCACGATTCTAAAGAATCGGGAGTCTAGAATCCATGTATACTTTATTTATTCAAATGTAAGAATAATACAATTAATAAATAATAGTAAGAAAGAACAAAAAATGGCTGCACTCACCAGCTCTTGACAATTCTTGTTATTTAAGGTACAGTTACACAGGATCCATGAACATGCTTATGAGGGGAGGGATGAAAGACATCAGACGATCACTGAGGAGTTGGAAGGTGTATCGTGGTCAGAGTTTATTAATATGGAGGTGCAAGCGGTTTTTTTGCGCCATTCACGGCGTGCACCAGCTGCATTTGGTAATGGTTTGTTTGTTGCCTTAGAAGAGTCAGGTGTGAAGCATGTCTTATAAGCAGACTTAACAGTGTGCATGCGACGGCGTTTATCATTTGGAGTGTAAGTAGGACAGTGTTTGCGCTTACGTGCAGATTTACCAACGGTTAAAGGAGCTTCAAGCTGCACACATTCTATGAATGGAGACAAAGAAGCTGTATTGTGGGCAGAATCTATGACTGAGGACGTGGAAATATTATGTTTGCAACGTTGAGAGCGTGCAGCAGCAGCTTTATTACTTAATCGATTAGTTTTGTCCTCAAAAGACTCATTAGTAATGCGTTTATTGCAAGCAGCATTAACAGTGTCCAGGCGCTTATGTCTGTCCTCTGTAGTCTCGTTAGCACGCTGTTTGTGCTTACGTGCGGCATCGGCGGCTTTTCGCTCAGCGTCATTGGTATACTTATTATCAGACCTGATGTTACGTGCGCCATCAGCAGCTTTGGGCTCTGTGTCATTAGTAAACTTAACAGTGTCCAGGCGCTTGCATCTCTCCTCTGTACTCTTGTTAGCACGCTGTTTGCGCTTACGTGCGGCATCGGCGGCTTTTCGCTCTGCATCATTACCATACTTTATATCAGACCTGATCTTACGTGCGCCATCATAAGCTTTGGACTCTGTGTCATTAGTATACTTAACAGTGTCCATGCGCTTGCATCTATCCTCTGTACTCTTGTTAGCACGCTGTTTGAACTTACGTGCGGCATCGGCGTCTTTTTGCTCTGCATTATTAGTATACTTTCTATCAGACCTAATCTTACGTGCGCCATCAGCAGCTTTGGGCTCTGTGTCATTAGTATCCTTACTATTAGAGCTCATGTTGGCTAAGCTAAACAGCTTTAAGCGTGGTGGTGGCAAACAACAGGTTAATAAGAGGCAGTGTCAGGTAGTAGGAAAATAGCCAGTTAATAATAGGCAATAGTTCTTTGCAGGAATGCAGATATTAATAAAAAGGCAGTTTACATTGCAGAGAAATTGCTGGGCAATAATGGACAATGTCCTTATGTGGCAAATAATAGAGCAATATACCCAATGTGGCAAAGAAGAGGTTAATAAACGGCAGTCTCTCAGTATAACAGTCAGTGAATAATAGGCAGTATATGGAGAAAACACCAAACAAAAGTTCAAAATTGGTGTGAAAATGTCACTGAACCACTTCACAACTAAATATATATAGTTTTGGTAAATGGTATTATCATTTTTTTGACGAAATTCGGCAGGAGCTTGAAGAGCAACGTCACTGGGCCCGCCTCCACGCAGTAGAAACTTGCTGTGAGGTAAAAATTCAAAAATCACACCAAAATGGCGGGCGGAGTGTGTCACAGTACGGCACGTTTCTGATTGGTCGCTCGCAGCAGGCGGCAACCAATCAGACACTGGACACTGTTGACGTCACTTATCTCCGGACATTAGCTCCGGACATTAGCTCCGGACATTAGCTCCGGACAAAGCCACGGAAGTTGGCACAAATTGCAGGAAGTAGTATTCTAGGCAATTATATATTAGATTATTATTATATGATGGTGCTGGAGGCAGTGATGGAGGTAGAGAAAAATGATGATGGTGGAGGGGGCTGCATTATACCCTTTCAGGGGGGCTGCATTATACCCTATGAGGGGGCTACATTATAATTCTGTGGGGGCTGCATTATTCTCTGAAGGGGCTACATCATACTATATGAGGAGAGCTGCATTGTGCCCTATGAGGGGCTACAGTATATTCTATGGGGGCTGCCTTATGAGGGGTTGGCATTATACTCTGAGGGGGCTACATTATATTCTGTGGAGGGGCTGCATTATTCTCTCAGGTGGCTACATCATACTATATGAGGGGAGCTGCATTATGCCCTATGAGGGGGCTACAGTATATTCTATGGGGGGTTGCATTATACTCTGAGGGGCTACATTATATTCTGTGGAGGGGCTGCATTATGCCATATGAGAGAGCTACATTATATTCTATGGGGGGCTGCATTATACCTTATGAGGGGGTTGCATTATATATTGTGGAGTGCTGTATTATACCCTATGAGGGGGGCTGCATTATATTCCATTAGGGAGGCTACATTATATTCTATGAGGGGGGCTACTTTATATTCTATGAGGGGGCTACCCCAACCCCTGCTACATAATTAAGACATGAACTACCTTATATTATGCCCTGATATTAGCGTGTTTTACCGGACAATTGATGGTCTTGAATGTATTTCTATGTAGCTACATAGTGGGCCCCAAGAATGATTTTCTCTGGTGGGCCCAAGGTGCTCCAGTCCGACGCTGAGCATGATGATAATCCACAGCAGCTGCTTTAGGCTATCAGTGAATGGGACTTGTTAAAACTTATTTTGCTAACCTATTCCATAATTGAAATTCTGCAATTTGATATCTGAATTTCTCTAAGAAAATCCCCAGCATGGCATTTCTGTCGCAGACTGGCCATGTTCCACAAATTCAAAGGGAAAAACTAAATCTGCAACAAAATCTAACTGTAGCATATTTTACTGCAAACTACTTCTGGATCCATTGGATTGGTTTCCATTATTGCATAACACACAGTGGCAAATTCGCAATAAATCTATAACAAAATCAGCCTAATTTGGTGCTGATTTGCTTTGGTAATTTTCCACCTAAACAAGGCCATTACATGTGAACCTATTCAAACTATACCCACCAAACACTATTGATATTTCAATTACCGTATTTTCCTGACTATAAGATGCACTTTTTCCCCCCCGAAAAAGGGGGGAAAATGGGGGGTGCATCTTATAGTTGGAATACAGGCTTACCGGCAGTGGTGTGGCGGCGGCAGAGGTGCGGCGGCGGCAGAGGTGCGGGGATGAGGAGGCGGTATGGCGTGAGCGGGGTCCCTTCCACCGGTGAGGTGATGCAGCAGCCCGGTAAGCAGCAGAGCTGGGTGAATCATGGCGCTATCGGTGGTGGCGGCCATCTCCCTGAGGCCGCGCATGCGCAAATGGAGTGCTCTGCTTCCCGCGGCTTCAGGAAAATGGCCATGGGAGGCCCCGCATGCGCAGATGGAGATCGCAGCGGCCATTTTCCTGAAGCCGAGTTCGCAGATTTAGATCTCAGCTTCAGGAAAATGGCCGCCGCGATCTCCATCTGCGCACGCGCGGCCATTTTCCTGAAGCCCCGGGAAGCAGAGCACTCCCTCTGCGCATGCGTGGCCTCAAGAAGATGGCCACCGCCACCGATAAACCGGTAATTAACCCGGCTCTGCTGCTCACATTGGAATGGATACCGGGTCGCTGCGTCACCTCACGTGTGGAAGGGACCCTGCTCAAGCCATACCGCTCATTATCCCTGCACGTCTGCTGTTGCCACACCACTGATGCAACCCCCCATGGACACCAGGCCGTGGCATCGCCCACCTAAGCAGGAAGGGACCCTGCTCAGGTGCACGCCGTACCGCATCACCCCACCTCTGCCGACACCATGCCTCCTGTGACCCTGCTCTGCCACCGCCAGCCCTCAGGTAAGATACTGTAAATTCGGACAATAAGACAGACCCCCATCTTATAAAAAATCTTTTTTTTCTGCAATTTTCACCCCAAATTTGGGGTGCGTCTTATGGTCTGGTGCGTCTTATAGTCTGAAAAATACGGTACATGTGGACCTTTTGAGTTGTGATTAAAATGTGGTGAAAAAAAGGAAATATTTTAGACATACTTATTTCATGCTAAGAAACTGACTGCATTTTATTCAGAACATATTTACTATGGACATCTTGGTGCAGTCTAGGGCAGAACATCATCGTCTGCTCCCTCAGGATAAGCAAAGGAATTATACATGAGGCAGGAGAAGATTTGTTTAGACATACTGGTCTTAATAATTATAATATATTCTATATAACACCATTAATTTGGATTTTTTTTAACTTTATTAACATAGGGACATATTGTTGCCTAAAAATATGGATGAACATGATGACCAAAGAGCTCAACCACTTTGGCTCTGGCATCTTTGGAACTGAATTATTTCCCTTTTGTGCACCATTTCAATGCAAACACACATTAATAATGCAAGTATCTTTTTATGATGCAATTTTATTCTTAATTATACAAGAATGTGAGTATTCAAAGAGCTTTACATAATTTAATCTGCAACTAAAATGGTATTACCATGCTTTAATTAAGACATTATACACTAATTTTCCTCGGATGCTCACAATCATAATTACTGCATGCGTGGTTGAACCCTTGAATTACTTCTAATCGAATTTGGTATGTACATTCTTGTCCCCAAGGGCACCCATATTTAATTATAGAAGGCACCTTAAAATTCTGAGTTGCATATATGTGGCTTACAGCACTGTAGAGTGGGCAAGGCATGACAAAATTATCGCTCTCAGAATAATTATGGTCTGTATGGAAGCACTGGTGACCTTTCCAGCCATGGTTAATCTATTCATCCAAGGAAGTGTTGCATCGTTTGCCTCTAGTGTTATATTTTTGGATATATGACAAGAGTGACCTATTAACACAGCTGTTATATGCATAATAATGCAGTGATCATTGATATGTCAAGGCTTGACAGTTCCTCATGATCATCTCCGCCAAAGCTGTGAAAAAGGTTCGGGAGGGACTACAACATTGGTCGTTCTGATTCATATGCTATTATTGACCTCATGCTTATGCCGCAACAAACTTTGCATAAATCAAAAGTACAAGTGAATATAAGAAAAATTGTAATATATCAGAGAAATCGGTTTCTTTTTTCCCCAGTTATAATCCACTTACTCCCAACCATTCCACAAAACAGCTAAAATTGGTCTTGGTCAAAACAAGATGGCCTGCCAACATCGAGGTGCCAGTTTAAAGCTCCTGTTACACTCAATGTAGAAGTGAGGAGTGAGGAGGAGTGATGAACACTCAGTGAGAGACCAGGCAGAAACAGACAGATCCATGCAGCAGCATTAAACCAATGCATTTATCTTCAGTGCTGGATGCACAGTTACTCAGCTCTCTACTTCTGTATAGTGTCCTCCATGCTGCTTCTTTTTGTGTGCCACTGAGACAGAATTGCAAAAATATCTCTCTCTGTATGTGGTGTATGTTGGAGACATCACAGCAGCTAGCTATCATCCACTGGCTCAGATAGAATAAGAATTAGGGAGAGAGGCTAGAGAGGGGAAAACTGGTGAAAAATGAAAGATACAAGTCAAATAATGGCCCAAAAAGGGTTATTCCTCATGTACACACACACGGCCATTTATTTATAACAAAAGCCGACCTTGCGGATACATTCAAATGTGTACCAATCCCTTCTACAAGAAGTGCCCATAGCACTTAAGGGGGAGGAGGAGGGGCAAACTCCCACATACTGTATATATAATTCTATAACTTTAACAAGAGCATGATGCCCCATGAATAGACATAACGCCATCAATTTCATGTAAAAAATGCAACATAACTTGTTGAATGATGTGGTTTTATACTATGATCATAGAACCCAATACGATTTTACTACCTTATAAACCGAATAAGACCAACTCCTTTAAGTGACTACCCTCTTTATCCACATCAGATTTCCTGTAGTATATTTTCAGTTTTAAGATATTTTGCATACTGGACATCTTCTTTGAGAAGACCACCTCTTTAGAAAACACTTATAAAATGTAATAGTTGCACAGGCTGGCTATTAAGTTGTGAAGAAATCTTTAGAGTGATTGTCGAGCTTGGGTTACCCTATACTTTTTATACCATTTATTGCCATTAGCTCTTGCAAGGTTAAGTCAAATATTAAAATAATTATCCCCCATCACCTGAAAGCTTAAAATGCAAGATTAATTGGCTCGGAAATAAGTGCAGTTTCTGATCTACTAACTGTAGTCTTCACAGAAATGTGCTTTTTTCGCTTTCTATCTTCCCTTATGCTGACACTGGTTTATGTCCTGAAGGCAATACTTTATCATCATTATGTTCTATGGACACATTCTATCTATATATATCATTGTGTCATGCTCTTGTGGTGTCCCCACACCTATAGGGGGGCACAGTGCAGAGCCCAAGCCATTAGTACTGACAAATGTACTTGAAGAAATGGAACATCCCAAGGCAGTGGACTACACATTCAGCTGTAACACCCAAGTGTGGGATTTCTTCTAATATACCCTATGAGAATGTTCTTGTTAAACTTGTCACCATTTTATCCTAGAGCAAAACTGGAGACTATATTTTACTTGTAAAAATGGAAGTAGGAAGCAAAAAATATAATAAGAAATGTCACAACATTATATGTGAAGATAGCATTATCAATTCTTAACTCGCAGACTACCAACACAATTTGCCTCATTGACATCTTTTAGTCCTTTCATAGAGCATCCTTCATCCAAACGTAGGTGATGTATATATTTGTTTGAGTTTTTCTTTCTTTCCTATTTTTGTCTAATTATATTGGACACATTGGATGTTTATTAATATTTATTATGGGGATTCAACCCTTGACCATTTGTCTCAGAGCAAATAAATTAGCAATTTTCTCTACATGGTGATAATTGACCGGGCTTTTGAGCGCTACAGTGAACATGGTTTTAGTAGTAGCTCTTGGTGAAAAACAAAAACTTAGCTGGGTTTCTCACGTTCGATATTCACGGTCAAAGTACGTACTGAAATGTCCTGTCCAGCTCAGGGTCTCCTGACACAAACTCAAAAGCCTCTTTAACATACATGAAGCTTAGAAGATCCTCATCTGGTCCAGACATTGAAGCCCATGCTCGGATTATGTATGTTGGATGGGTGAAACTGGCCTTTCCAAAACATTTCCAATAGGTTACCCAAAATATAAGCAACATGGAACAGAGTACAGGACATGCATGTTCATCTATCGTCTTCAGCTAGAGACACAAGTTGTTAGGATTATGAAGTCCTAAGCAAAGTGATGCATGGTACATTATCATGCCACAGTGTAAAAGGAAATGCTGGGGACTCGAAGAGCTGAGTGGATAGAATTATAGGGAACCAAAAAGGTAATTATATTAAAAACTAGTTTATTTTTTATTTTATGGCAATAAACATCTATTAAAAACATCCAGACTCTTGTAGATTTCTTGAGGACATTGCATTTTTGATTTTATTTGGGTTCTTTATCTAATTTTCTGCTTTCATTTTCTTTTCCCTTACAGCCGGCACTCATGGCAGTAGATCATACTTGAACTTTAATGCATTTCTCCCTTGATTTAGTGCACTGTCAGACTATGTATCTTTCAGGCATCATAGTTTTGTCTCCTGATAAAGGGACAAAGTGATTATGTGAACACCGCTCAGGAATAAGAGCAGAAAGCACTGCCCGGTATGAAGCTTTATGTATATTTTTTTACAAAATTAAATTTACTAGTTAAAGTCAAGTTCTGATATATGTGGCAAAGAATAAACCATCGTAGCGAGCAAAATGATTTTCATTACTCAGCCAGGAAAAATTAAGGGACCTTTTTCTGCTTATTTTCCAAATAATATAGCATTTTGGTGTGTCTACAATCATATATTATTTCTGTATGGCTGAATCAAAGAAATGAGCATACTGTTATGTATAATAGCACTGAGCTTTCAGGAACCAACATGCTGTTCTACAACCGGTATACGACACTAAAGCTATAATTGTCAGCAGAGACATAGTTCATAAATCTCTACCCTGCTATTTTAATCATCAGTAGTGTTGATCTATTTGTAGCCATGGAAGCTCCTTTATTTGATTGGCTGAAACTCCTGAACTTACAACCTGTCAAAGAACATCATTACCCAACACCATGAGATTCGGAGGAGAGAGCTATAGGAATTTTTCCCCCCAGAGTAATAATGCTTCAGAAACGGAAGAAATCTTTATACTTAACTGGAAGAAAACAAAGAAAGACCATTACAGATTCAAATCAAGCCTGATTACATAACACCATGACCTTGTTACAAACTATGTCTACATGCAAAACCATCACTCTTCTGAAAATCTTAAGTAGACAGTTATGATGGTAGAATACAAACTGAGTTTATCAAGACCAGAGGCACGATTTTACGAATTACATGAATTCACAATGTTGAAAGTCTTTTGAAGTTCATTAATCTGTCAGTCGATAGTCATATATTAATTGTGCACGTATGGTATATAACCATAGGATGAAAGGTCTGTCATCTACAGAATACTGCTTCTCACGCCACATTTTTCTTTCAGGAACTATTACCTTAATTGAGAGCTTGCTCACCTATTTTTGGAACGCTCATAATAGTCGACAGAAAAAGCCAAGCATGTGCAGCCACTACTCCGCTGACAGATGCAAATCTGCAAGTCAGGGATTGGGAACCCTTGTTCTCGAGACAGGCGCCATAGAGATTGGACACAACGATCAGACTTTTATGGCTTATCCTGTGGATATACCACAAATGTATAAAATGGGAATGCTACACTGTTATAATTGTCTGAATTGGAAAAAACCCTGTAGTCCCTTTTCAACATAGGACGTACTGGAAAGTCCTGTGCTGGGTGCGGATGTATGAAGTAGGCTCAGGACATGAGTCAGTTGTTTTATTGACCGCTTACCTTAGAAATTGGAATTAGCTGTGATTGCTGCTGTTTAACCAATAAATGACTGAAGCCCCATCACCACCATTTTTGTGCACGCAAGAAGCCATTTCTTTTATATTCAACATTACTGTCATATTGCAGTACATAGAACAAGTAGTAAAATGATCCTAGGTTTAAACAGGTACTGTGCAGTTTGAAGGTTATCCCATAACCATGGGATAGGGAATAATATCCAGATCCCTGCTTTCTGAATGCTGGGACCCCCTTATTTTTCATAACAGAGGCTTTGAAGAGTGTGGATCTTATAACATTACAAACCCCACCCAAGAATTTAAATTGTACCAGAAGCCACCTAACTAGAGACTGATACTAGTAATTTCATCAGTCTTCAGAGATAAGCATCTATTTAGCAGATAAGTTGATTTTAGAGTTAAGTTTGAACTATGTGCACACTGTAAAGATAGGGGTAGACTTTTTCTGTTTTTTTTGTTAAAGCCCAACTCCAGCATTTTGATTTTTGTATTGCAGAGCTGGAGTGGTGCTACTAGTGTAAGGTCCCTGCACCTAATATTATACTCACCAACGACTGTCTTCAGCTCTTCCTGGTGCCACTCTGGTCCAGCGCCACCATCTTATGATCAAGCGCTGATAAAAGATGAATATGGCAGATGATAATTATAAGACTAAGCACAGTTAACTTACATTAGTAGCGCCACTCCAATGTTGCAATACAAAAAACTGCTGGAGTGGTGCTTTAAATCGCTGTGTATCATGTATTCTCCTGTAAACAAATTATTTTATACCGTGCATTGCGTTATTTACTGGTCTTACAGTTCTCTGTCTACCAGCCTGTTACTTTAAATATTGCAACCTGGCTTTATTTTGTCTTTACCAGTGAGTGCGGGTAGATGTTCCTGAGCCAAGTGGAAAAACCTCTCACTACTGATCCTTGAAGCAACCTCTAGATGAGGGCATTAGACAGACAAAATGTTAGTAAAACCATTCAAACATCTACAGATCTTGAGGTACCCGGATTTAAAAACTTGCTGCATAGTGATGTTTCCACTAAATGGGATTTGAGTTTTAGAAATCTCATTGTCATATATTGCGCTGTAAATTGTAAATCTTCAGCCAGTTCTAGATGTTTAAATATGGCTTTACATTATAAATAAGCTCCTGTGATCACTTGTTTGAATTTAGAAACTGTTGAAGAACTTAAAGGGTTATTCTATCTTCATGGATAGATAGTGTCATATGATGCTTGTATAAACATGCGCTTTCACAATTTACTACTTATTAAAATTTCTAACTTTTCTTAAGATATTACAGCTTTACTTATGTTGCCTACAAGACTAACCACCACTGCTGTCTAGCTTGTAAGCACTGCATTGCAGCTGGCCAGGACGAAGAGGTACTAGCACACTCCACTGATCCTAGCCAACTTTAAAACGGTGCTTAAAAGTAGAGATGAGCGAACCTAAACAGTAAAGTTCAGAGCCCGTACCGAACAGCTACTGTTCAGGCACAGACCCTGAACATGAACTTCTCCAGGAAGTCCGTGTTACTGTTGGGGTCCAGCACTCCGAACATCGGGTATTTCCCACTCTGTCATCAGCATGACTGTGCGAGAAACACTTGGCGAATCTGATTGGCAGTAAGATCATTACCACCAGTCAGAGAGCTGTGGTTCCCACGCTGTCATATGACAGCATGAGCCAGCATCTGTGACCGGAGGTGAAAAGTTTACCTCGGGACACAGGCGTCGGCTGATGAGAGAATACTACTCTCATCAGGCTACGCATGCACCGCTGATGTGATTATTCATCAGTTGGAGTCTACACTATAAATAAATAAATGGTGTGGGTTCCCCTCTATTTCTGATAACCAGCATGGCAAAACTGACAGCTCTGGGCTGCAATCCTCAACTGTCAGCTTTATCATGGCTGGTTATCAAGAATAGAGGGGTTGCCATGCCGTTTTTTTTAATTGTTTAAATAATTAAAAAAAAAACGGCATGAGGTCCCCTCAATTTTGATAATCAGCCAAACTAAAGCAGACGGCACATGCAGATGACAGCAAGGCAAACAATGGATGTTCGGGCTCCTCATTCAACTGAATGGGGTAAGCATACTATGCTGGTACCCGAACCAAACTTTTTTTAAAACTGTTCGGCTGAACCCGACAAACCCAAAAATCCAAGGGTCCGCCCATTACTACTTACAAGCTCATTAGAAAAAAAGTTTACAGGCCCTACATATGTTCTGCTGTCTACCAATGGTGGTTGTCTCCAAGGCAACAAGCTGTAAACAAAAGAACAACATTAGTATCTCAACAATAACTAAAAATTTTAATAGCCGGTAAATTGCAAAATTGGTATTTAGAAGCACTTCTGAAGATGGGAATAATTAATTAGGTTTTGTTTACATAGGAGTGAAAATAGATGCACTTCCACCTTGGGAAATAGATGGAAAAAAACGGAAAATGAAGAGAAGAAAACAAATTATACAAAGATATGAAGCTGAAAATGAGGAAATTGTTACCACAGAATTAAAAAAAAAATGGTTTTACCTGTATATTTCACTGTATGTTTTCTTTCCAAAGTACAAATTATATATATATTTTTTACAAACCTAAAAAAAAAAAACTTTATTTCTATTGATTTGCTATAGTTCAAGTAAAGTGTATGTATAAATTGTATGTATTGGCCAGAGTTTGGAACACACAGAAGATATACTGAGGACCGATGACAAAGGATTATTAATATTTATTTCTCGTTCAGAAAAATATCTGCTAGCAAAAAAAAGGAAAGCAGAAAAAATATATATATATCTTTTGTAAGGTGAAACATGCGCTGTAAATCTATAGAAATGGTCCAGATAAATAAATAAATACTTTAAATAATCTGTTACTTAATGGCACTTTTCCTCTCAGATACAATCTATACAGTGGTTTTATGCTATACTTGAAGATGCATTATATTGACCTACAGCCTGCTGCACATATTTATCTACAGATTTATTATGTATTACTTAGGCGTGAAGACAAAGGGAACACTACAAATACAAGATCATAAATAATGCTCTCTGCGTAACAGTAAAGAGAAAGCGTACCTACTTTTTTATGTCTGGATATAACATTAATGTTTGGAAATTAGGTGCTAAATTTAACCCATGTCAGCACTGAGAATATGTGAACACAATAAAAATACAGCATCAGTTCAGCGTTCAGCTGGTCTTACCAGTACCCATCCCCGTACTTTAAAGCACCACTCCAGTGGGGGTTTTTCCATTACTGGAGTGGTGTTTTAAACATAAGTCCCCTTGCCCCCGTTCATATACTCACCCTCTGTCAGGGCTGGTGGAACGCACCAAATAAATATAAAGATATTAATAAAATCAAAGGTGCTATATAAATAAATAATAATAATAATAATAAGGTGTGTTCTCAGCCTGGGGTCCACTGTGCAGAGATGTTAATTGCTGCTCGCTAATGGCGGACAATATATGGCGGTACAATACCGAACACACACGGGTTAACTGTTACCCGGTGTGTACTGCAGTGAGCCCTGTTAATTCACAGAACCGCTAATCATATTTAAGGCACCACATGAGGCGCCACACTGGCCATTGCCACTAACTCATGCTAACTAGCGGATTCAGCGCACAGAGTGCACGTGGCGTCGCACAGGCGAACGCCACACTGATGCTAACTACAGTGGAGTGTGGACAGAGTGCACAGTGGCGTACAGGCAATGCCACTACTAGGTGCTGTCTCTGACTCCAGTCACCTAATTTACATACACAACCAGAAGGTAGGAGATTATTAGGAGCTTTCACCTGAGACATACACGCTTGCACACACACACCACGATTAAAGGATATACTAGCGCACTGCCGTGCGATCCTTTTATAGCCGCAGCCTTCCGGGACCTTGCTGATGGTCCAATCCAAGCTGCTTGAGGACCTGAGCATGTGACCTCTGACCACTAATGAGCGGTCGTCTCACAGATGAAGAAAAGCAGGACTTAGTCCCAGGAGTGTCTGCTCGCCGCTGACTGATGATGGTTGCTATAGCTGAACCTGGGACGGCAGCAACAACCAAACCCACAGCATTAGCCTGAGCAAGACGCTGGGACCAATGTCTCTGCTGAGCAGGATACTCTGTGGCTGAAGAAGAATGGGACACTGCAGAGGACATGGCTTGAGATTCCCCCTGTGCAGCTGCGGGATCTCGATGCCTAATATTACCCCCCTCCTAGGCCCCCCCACTCCTTGGGCCTTGCTACGCTCAAATGCCGCAATGAGCTGAGGAGCCCGAATGTGCTCAATAGGTTCCCAGGTCCTGTCCTCTGGGCCATGACCCTTCCAGTCCACCAGATGGAACTTTTTGCCACGTACCACCTTGAACCCAACAATGGCGTTCACCTCCTCATTGTCCGCGGACGAACCCGATGTCCCAGCAGATGACTCCGAAAATTGGGACATGTTAACGGGTTTTAGGAGAGACATATGAAAGGTGTTGGTGATACCTAGGCATGGAGGAAGAGCCAGACGACAGATCACAGAATTGACCTGTTCCAGGACCCTGAAGGGACCTATGTAGCGAGGAGCAAACTTAGTGGACTCAACTCGCAGCCTGATGTTACGGGCGGAGAGCCACACTAAGTCGCTCGGGCAAAAGTCGGAGCGGGGCACTGATGCGCATCGGCGGAGACACTCATTCTCTCCATGGAGGCCCGGATGGCATCCTGTGTGTGGTCCCGTATGTAATGTGCCTCCTTCACCCAGTCTGCCACCCTAGAGTCGGTGGACGACATAGGCATAGGCACAGGGACACGTGGATGCTGGCCATAATTAAAGATGAACAGGGCCTGCCCAGTGGAGTCAGCTACGGTGATGTTCAGTGCAAACTCCGCCCATGGTAGCAAGGATGCCCAGTCATCCTGCCTGGCGGAAACAAAATTTTGCAGATATGTGACCAGGGTATGGTTGGCCCTCTTTACCAACCTATTCATCTCAGGATGGTAAGCTGAAGAGAGATTTAGCTCAATGCTGAGCAGATGACAAAGCTCTCTCCAGAACCGAGACGCGAACTGGGGACCCTGGTAACTGACTATTTTGTCAGGCATGCCGTGTAGGTGAATAACATGTTTGATGAACAAGGCTGCCAAAGCCCGTGCAGAAAGAACCCGTGGAAGTGGCACCAAGTGCACCATTTTAGAGTGGGTGATTACCCAGATTACTGTGCATTAACGAGACTTGGGTAAGCCCACCACAAAGTCCATCCTGCCCATTTCCCAGGGCATAGCCACCACCAGGAGGGGGTACAATAAACCAGCAGGCCGTTGTCGAGGAGACCAAATCTTGGTGCAGGAGACCCACGCCCGAATATAGTCTCCGACATCACGGGCCAAATGCGGCCACCAGTACGTTTTCACCAGGAGCTCAGATGTCTTCTTGGTCCCAAAATGTCCACCCACCCTGGACGAATGAGCCCAAGAGAGAACCTCCGGTTGCAAATTTGGTGGAACAAAAGTCTTGTCCAGAGGCACAGACTCTAACGAAACCGGAACCACAGTTCTCAGGCTCTCTGAAGGTACAATAAAACGAGGCTCCTCTCCCTCCACAGATGACACTATGGAGCGGGAGAGAGCGTCGGCACGAGTGTTCTTCTCCCCAGAGAGAAAGTGGAGGGTAAAGTTGAAATGGGAGGAGAACAGGAACCATCTGGCCTGGCGAGATTTCAGCTGCTGGGCAGTCTGCAAATACACCAAATTCTTATGGTTGGCGAAAACCTGGAAGGGGTAACAGGCATGCCGTGTAGGTGAAAGACATGTTTGATGAACAAGGCCGCCAAAGCCCGTGCAGAAAGAACCCGTGGAAGTGGCACCAAGTGCACCATTTTAGAGTGGGTGATTACCCAGATTACTGTGCATTGACGAGACTTGGGTAAGCCCACCACAAAGTCCATCCTGCCCATTTCCCAGGGCATAGCCACCACCAGCAGGGGGTACAATAAACCAGCAGGCCGTTGTCGAGGAGACCAAATCTTGGTGCAGGAGACCCACGCCCGAATATAGTTTCCGACATCACAGGCCAAATGCGGCCACCAGTACGTTTTCACCAGGAGCTCAGATGTCTTCTTGGTCCCAAAATGTCCACCCACCCTGAACGAATGAGCCCAAGAGAGAACCTCTGGTTGCAAATTTGGTGGAACAAAAGTCTTGTCCAGAGGCACAGACTCTAACGAAACCGGAGCCACAGTTCTCAGGCTCTCTGAAGGGACAATAAGACGAGGCTCCTCTCCCTCCTCAGATGACACTATGGAGCGGGAGAGAGCGTCAGCACGAGTGTTCTTCTCCCCAGAGAGAAAGTGGAGGGTAAAGTTGAAATGGGAGGAGAACAGGGACCATCTGGCCTGGCGAGATTTCAGCTGCTGGGCAGTCTGCAAATACACCAAATTCTTATGGTTGGCGAAAACCTGGAAGGGGTAACAGGCCCCCTCCAGGAGATGACTCCACTCAGAAAAGGCCAACTTCATTGCTAGCAACTCTCTATCCCTCATGGGATAATTCCTCTCCGCCGGTGAAAAGGTCTTGGAGAAGAAGAAGCAAGGATGTCTCCGACCTTGAGCAGCCTTCTGAAAGAGGAAAGCTCCAGCACCAACGGAAGAGGCATCCATCTCCATGATAAACGGTTTATCGAAATCGGGGCGATGTAAAATTGGGAGCGCTAGCAAAGTGTGTCTTTATGGACAGAAAAGCCTTGGAGACCTCTTCCGACCACAATTTGGGATTAGCTCCCTTCTTGGTGAGGGCAACCAGGGGAGCTACCAAAGTTGAGAAGTGGGGAATGAACTGGCGATAATAATTGATGAACCCCATAAAGCGCTGAATCTAGTTTGGCTGGATCCATGGCCAATCCCTGGGTCCCTGGGCCAAGATGATATAGCCCAGGAAAGGCAAGGACTCCTGCTCAAACCCACATATCTCCAACTTGGTATAGAGGGAGTTTGCCCATAGGAGGTCGAAGACTTTGCAAACATCTTTCCAGTGGGAGTCTATATCTGGAGAGTAGATGAGAATATCATCCAGATAGACTACGACCAAGGTGGATAGCATATCCTGGAAGATATCGTTCACAAAGTCTTGGAAAATGGCAGGGGCATTACAGAGCCCGAAGGGCATCATCAGGTATTTATAGTGGCCGTCCCTGATGTTAAATGCCGTCTTCCACTTTTCCCCCTCATGGATGCGTATTAGGTTATAGGCACCCTGCAGATCTAATTTAGTAAATACACTTTCCCCCTGCAACCTATCAAAGAGTTCAGAGATTAGAGGCAGAGGGTATTTATTTTTGATGGTAATAGCGTTAAGACCCCTGTAGTCAATGCTTGTAATTCCCTGTTCTTCTTCTGCACGAATAAGAAACCAACCCCTGCGGGTGACACTGACTTCCTAATGAATCTTCTTGCCAGATTCTCCTTGACGTACTGAGACATTGCCTCCATTTCTGGGAGAGATAACAGGTAGACTTGACCCCGGGGAGGCTCAGCACCAGGCAAGAGGTCAATAGGACAGTCATAGGGGCGGTGAGGTGGAAAGGTCTCCGCAGCTCTCTTGGAGAAAACGCTGCATATGACCAATAGTGTTTGGGGAGAGAGGATAGATCTGAGGGCACAGCTCTAGAAGCCACCTGAATGCACTCCCTCTGACATCTACTCCCACAAGACTCACTCCATCCCCAAATTATCCCTCAAGAACCACTCAATATGAGAATGGTGGCATAACCAAGGTACCCTAATAGGACCTCATCAATACCCTCGGGTATGATGGTATGACTAATAGGGTCATTATCTCCTGATGGGGTGGAGACATGGTGAGAGTAAGTAGGATGGTCTGATGTGTGATCTGAGAGGGCATTGTCGACCCATTTACCACTCATACAGTCACAGGCTTGGTGAGCATCACCAGAGGTATTGGATGCCATTGGGCAAAGGCAGACATCATGAAATTGCCCTCCGCCCCGAAATCCACACAAACCTCAACCGCGTGAGTGGATGGGCCTATTATAAGTGTCCCCTTGAAGGAAAATTTAGAGGAAAACGCTACTGTGTCTAGAGAGCCTCCTCCTACAGCCACTAAACGGTGGCACTTTCCCGACCGCTGGGGACATCTGGAGGCAAAATGTCCTGACTGCCAGCAGACATGGCAGACCATGAGTGCACGAGCATCCGGGACTTAGATCCCGCTCGTGACACCTCCATGACCTCCTGAGGTTCTGGCGCCTGGACCGGAGATTCCAGAGGCTCTGCAAAGTTAGGAGCCAACCAAAACCTCTGCTGACACTGGGCTCGCTCCAACCTTTGCTCGGAGAAACAAAGGTCGACGCGAGTGGAGATGGTTATTAACTCCTCTAGTGTGGCCGGAATCTACCTAGTGGCCAGAGCGTCCTTCACATGGTCAGCCAGCCTCCTCCAAAAGACAGGGATGAGGACTTTATCTGCCCACTCCAGCTCAGATGCTAAAGTCCAAAAGTGAACGGCAAAGTGACTGACTATGGATGAGCCCTGTGTCAATGCAAGCAGTTGGAGTGCCGTATCATGGGTGACTTGTGGTCCCAAAAAGACCTGCTTCAGAGTGCTCAGAAACCATGGAGCACTCTGCACCACATGATCGTTGCTCTCCCACAGCGGCGTAGCCCACTCCAACGCCCTGCCCAACAGCAGGGAAATAATAAACCCAACTTTAGCCTGCTCTGAGGGGAAACGTGCAGCTAGTAGCTCCAGGTGTATTGCACACTGGTTCATGAATCCCCTACATGACTTGCAATCATCTGATAACCTCTCAGGCAGCGGGAGGTGGGATAAAGTTGGAACAGGGGTGGCAGCGGACATATGGGCTGCAGCCTCACTAACTGCCTGAACAGATACTGCAGTCACATCTACAGCTGAGGTTGTATGCTCGAGAGCCGACAACCTGCCCTCCAGCTGCTGGATGTATCATTGTAGTCACTGCTTGTCCGCCATTACTAGCCAGACCCTGGTGCTAGTATAATGTTAAGGCTGAGGGAATGCACCAAATAAATATAAAAATAGTAATAAGGAATGTTCGCAACCCGGGGTCTACCATGCAGAGATGTTAACTGCTGCTCGGTAATGGTGGACACTATATGGTGGTACAATACCGAACACACGGGTTAGCCATCACCCGGGGTGTACTACAGCGAGCCCTGTTAATTCATAGAACTGCTAATAATATTTAGGGCACAGAGTGCATGCGGCGTCGCACTGGCCATCGCCACTAACTCACACTAACTAGCGGTTTTAGCGCACAGAGTGCGTGCGGCGTCGCACAGGCGAACGTCAAACTGACACTAACCACAGAAGAGAGCAGACTGAGTGCACAGTTTCATACAGGCAATGCCACTACTAGGCACTGTCTCTGACTCCAATCACTCAATTCACATACTCAACCAGAGGGTAGGGGATCATGAGGAGCTTTCACCTGAGACATACATGCTTGCGCACACACACAGCACGATTATAGAATATACTAGCGCACAGCCGTGCGGCTGTGTGATCCTTTTATATCCACAGCCTTCCGGGAGATTGCTGATGGCCCAATCCGAGCTGCTTGAGGACCTGAGCATGTGACCTCCAACCACCAATGAGCTGTCGTCTCATGGGCATGGTCAGATGGAGAAAAGCAGGACTTAGTCACAGGAGAGTCTTATTGCCCCTGACTAATGATGGTTGCTATAGCTGAACCTGTGATGGCAGCAGCAACTAAACGCACAGCATTAGCCTGAGCAAGATGATGGGATCAATGTCTCTGCTGAGCAGGATCATCTGCGGCTGAAGAATGGGAGACTGCAGAAGACATGGCTCGAGATTTCCCCTGTGCAGCGGTGGGATCTCGAGGACTAACACCATCAGGTGTCTTCATTGTTTTTCGGCACCACTCCGGTCCCGTGGCGCCATCTTGTGACAGTAGTTTCTGACTGGCCAGAACTCAGAAGCTACCTCACAAGCTCTCAATGCAAGTCTATGAGAGCCAGAACAAGGCCAAAATAAGGCTCTCATTGAAAAGTGACCTCAAGCCATCCCATGAAACACTTCAGCACCCCATGAAGTCACTTTTCACCTGAGACAAACTGGAACAACGCTGGACAACGATGAAAGCGGCAGCAGGTGGGTATTTTAAACAAGGTGCAAGGGAATTACAATTAAAGCACCACTCCATGAATGCAATAACAAAAAAACGCTGAAGTGGTGCAGCAAAAGACAGAAGCTACCAAATACATGACATCATCATATGGGCAGTCCAGAATTGTGTAAAGGCATAGTAATCTTAGTGCATGTAAACTTTTGACTTTGAAGTAAGTAATAAAAATGTCTTAAAACATTCTCTCTATCATTATTCTTGCATTTGACCACTATTAGTAATTATGGTACTCCTAATTGACCTAAAACGTGAAAGGTTTATTCTGATTTCCTGTCAGATATTGAGAAAAACATGCATATGTGTCTTTCTCTATAGTGTATGTAAACTTCTAGTTTCAACTGTATTTATGTAGTAAGGTGGCAGCTGAACAGGTTGTAGATGGAGGTATGTGTCCCCGAGGTGCCAAGCCTCAGTGATGTACGACCCAGAAAAGCAGACTCCAGCACCCTTAGTGCTGAGAGATGTTTTGATGGGCCCGAATTAAGGGTCCAGATTTTACGAGCACCTGAAAAAGCTGGGTGGGATCAGCTGCTCACTTACCTCCAGTCCAGATATTGGATTGTTTGATTTAAGGCAGATGGGGTTGTCTAACTTTGTCTGGGTGTTTTACAACCTGAGGAAACCTTGCATGTGCTGCTCATAACCTTCTGGATCTTGAGAGGAAAAAACTCACGTTTATAAGGGTGAGCCCGTGTGTTATATGGACTGGTCATTTTGTGTTTTGTTCTGTTATACTTCTTGTTTACCTGGAAGAGGCTGCTTTATTTTTGTACCCCTAATGGTTTATGAACTTTCATAAACCGCTTGTTTGTTTTGACTCAACAAACTAAGTCCCGTTTGTGAACCCGCGTCTACTGCAGAGCCGATCCCTCACAATATATACTGTATATTCAGTGGCTATTGGGGCAATGGTTGGAGGGTGCTAGATGAAGAACTGCATCTCAACACATCTCAACAGTATTTGCCTACATCTTTTATTAGAAGGCACTGACTGCAGTAATGACATCCCCGACTTCCTACCGAGTTCACTAATACTGGTAAAATGTATTCTTAGCATTTCTTTCTACAACAGAGGTGAACATCATGAGACTTGGAGCTCTATGTGCAAAACCGCAAATCACAATCTATATAAATATATATTATGAAATTATGGTAAATATTGAATTTTATAAAGGTGCAGTTCATTATCAGATCTCTAAGTGGAAAGTTGAATCCATTTTTAAATTTTGCAATAGCGGACTTTGAATTTGATGTACACTCCTGTGTATATTATAACATTTTTAAATAGTAACCCGCATTGTAATATTTATTTCATAAATCAAAGGTACATAAGATATAATAGAGTTTCTTATTTTTCCATCAGATAAATCTTCTTCTTTCTCCAGTTAGACTAATCTTTCACTCTGTAAACTTTTGTTTAATAGCAAAACTTGTATTCAGTGAAGACAGGTTTTCCCATTACTGAGATAGGAGATGGCAATTTCTACTTTTATAGTTCTATAGAGAGTTGGGAAGAGCTAGAAGCCATTACTCTCATTCAGGAGAACTTGCATCAGAATGTCGGCATCTGCCTTTATCTTCTCCCTCCTCTCCATAGAACTTTATGAGCACCAACTATCATCTCCTATCTCATTAATGAGAAAATCTGTCTTCACTGAACACAGATTTTACCACTGAATACAAAGTTTACAGAGTAAAAGATCACTCTAGGAGGAAAAAGAAGCAGTTCTCTGATAAGATATATTACAACGTTTCTAATTTTATGTATACTATTTGATTTCTAGGAAAAAAATAACTAAATAAAAGGTTGGTTACTCTACAAAAATTCATTTTACTGCTTATTGTGATCACCAAAGATAATCTGGTGGTATAAAGGGACTATTAAATATCACATACATTATATAGATTTAAAAAAAAAACAATACCTGCCATTTTCATGCTATTAAAAAAAAACAATCCAATGAAGAGTTGACATTTTCTTATATAATACTGCCACCTGATGTACAAAGAATATAGCAATGTACAGGCCCGTCCAATGAGCTGAGTGCTGCCGATTACTCACAGTCAGTGTCCCCACACAATCCGCAAAATATTTGTGTTGGCTAGTGCTACACTTCAGTGAACAGTGAATCACTATGCACACTCCTGACTTTCAGGAGGGGAACTGAGCATGTGCGACCACTGGCATTTAGCCAATTACAAGGACCTGTTCATTGCTTTACTTTTTGAAAAATGGTGACACAATGCTAAATATGAAAATATCATAACTGGTCAGTGGATGTGGGTGTGTGTTTGTTAGCAGCATCTAATTTGCAATCATTTTTATAGTTTATAAGGTGGACGTGATATTTGTTACAATAGAAACAGCAGGATAAGAACCTGGCCAGGCCATAAGTATGTGTAGACTAGTCAACACATCATCAAAAATAATGCTGCCAGAAACTGCATCATGTAGTGTACAGTGATTGGTTAACATCCCTGGAACATATTAATCAACATAAGTTGTGTCATATGTATTTTACATCAAGTCATGACTGCACTGGCACTGCCACATGAAAGGGGCTGCTGAGGCTTGAGACCAAAGTCCACAGTCACTATTACGGTGTGTGAGCTGTGGCAATTATTGTCAGTACGAGCAGGTTGTCACATGCCGACTAGACGCATTCTCTAGTCTCCATTAAAGTGAATCGTAAAAAGCCAGACAAGTCTAGTTGGCATGTGACCACAAGTATGTATATATTGCATACATGTCGTTGTGAAAGCCCATTTGCATCAGCAATACCTTGGAATCGTGTCAGCCATCTGCTGTAACATAGAGTGACTGCAGTCTCTTGTCCCATGCCTGGACAACCCCTTTAAGGTTACGTTAGGGGTGCGAAAAAATATAACAAACCGAAAAAGTCAAGTCTCATCTAATCAGGCATCACGTCCTCTAAACCAATCAGGCCACATTCTAGAAAATGGAATCTGGGCTGAGAGTCTCTTCTTGAGTTGACTATAATATTTGGTTCAACAATCATCCAACAGTAAAAAAAAAAAGAATAAAAAAAAATATATGTATTTGTTCAGTGTGCTCCTTTATGCCTTTTGTACCTCAAAGCATAGCACAAAAGATTAATGTGGCTTGGTGAGAGGGTATATTGTTATTTTACTTTCGCATACAAGATGATGTATAGCTTAAATTAGGCTTCAAAAATTGATATTCCATCTTGAAAGGGAAAAATTAGCATAATGCAATTTGTTCGAGTACAAGGCACTTGCATTTTGATGGTTTGATAATCTAAAGCTGGCATCAACACATTTCTTCTTACAATCCGTATTCTACCGTGTGCCAGGTTGTAAAATGGCTATTTGCAGAGAGTAAACAGTGTGCTGTCTTTACTGCCATATAGTGTTCCACTTCCCCCACTTTAGCTGCTGTTAATTGGTTTTAATTTTGTACTTAATAAAGTGATACTGTATATTTTATGGGATTTATTGACTGCGTTGTTGTGGTGATTAGGATATCTGTAATATGCAGTTGTCCTTATATGGTCTTAACATGCATGTATGGGATATTTACCACTGTACCTTTGATGTGTTATGATTTTATTCCATGCATGTAAAATGTATGCTACAACTCCATTACTATTACTTGTTATTGTTGCTGTGTTATGCACAAGGTTGTTGGTTGTGCACAAGATGGACTACCGAGCACAAGAACAAGCTTGGCTTAAACAATCGGATCAGGTCTTTGGCACTGTGGGGGTTGATACGCAGCAGGTGGTTGATAACAGTTGGGATGATAAATTACTACAGATGAAAACATCATTGTTAAAACGATCCAGACTATGGTGGAATAGACTGTTCCTAGAAAAATATGCTATTAATAATGTTTCCAAGGGGACTTAGGGTACGAGTCATTCCCACCTTCCATGTTGAAGATGAGTAATTCATCTCTAAATGGGAGGAACCATGCAATATATGTTCGAAAACATTTTTACAACTCCTTATCAATCAAAATTCCAGCAATATTGTAGAATTGGATAAATCCATTGATAGTGCCCAAGTCGAGATACGTAAGGGCTGTCCAGCTGATCGTATTGAACAATTTGAGATTGAACGTAATAAAACTATGGATCAAGTAGTCAAGAAGATTCAAGATAATCAAATATAATAGAGATCTGAAAGATTATCAAATGAAGAAAGTTTACCTCTGGAGAAGCAAGATTAGTTCAAATATATACAGAGCATCCTCCAATATATCAATCTCTTCAGTGAGTGGACAATCCGAGGCATCTGTTTCCTCGGCCACTTCGTATGGGACAAGTGAAACCCATAGACTATGTGATAATGCATATCATCCCTATAAAAGACGTCCTACCAATCTGACTGGTGCGAATGGCAGGGATAATAAGGTGATAAACTTGAGTAGCCATATGTTATCTGAGGTGGATCTCTCTGTCTTGGGTAGGGGTCTGTCCTTCTCTCCCACACCGGGGTTTGACACTTTCACTTCTGTGAAGGATTTACATATTTTTGCCAGATCGTTGTTGTTCAGGCAACATTTCTATAATGATGAACTTCAACATCTTTTCCCCACAGAGGAGGAACAGGAAGCAGTGAAAATCTTGGAAGAACTAGCACTTGAACACGATAACAAAGGAGGTAAGATTCCTCCATGTATTCGTCCACGTTCTACTAAATTCCCTCCTTTTATTTCCTGTCCCAGTATCGATCCATTCGTGCGGGTGGTGACCGATGAATTACTAAAAATTCCTAAATTTGGTGGAGGGGATAATCTAACTAGGGAAGAGAGAATTTGGTTCAAATTCCTTCAAGACCTTCCTGATGTGGTGCTAAAGCTGGCGCATAAGGGTGGCAATGTCGTTGTATGGCCTAAAACAATGTATGAGAGGGAGGCATTTTGCCAGCTCAACAATGCTGTGTGCTATAAAAAAACTCACATATAACCCCCTCTCTGCATTTAATGCAAAATTGTAGTCTATCTTAAAAAAGGCCCTTGACAACGACATTGTCACCTGAGACCTGGCTTTGGCACCAACAGTGAGGGAACCCACCATTTCTACACTATCTCTCCTACCAAAGATTCATAAGGATATAAGGGCACCATCCGGCCGTCCGATCTTGTCTGGGAGGGGGAATTTTCTAGAACAAGTCAACAGGTGGATTGATTACCTTCTTCAACCATTAGTGCTCAACCTCCCTTCCTATCTCAAGGATACTGGGGATTTGTTGTGCAAGGTCGACGGCCTGTGCTTAGAGGGTGATACTCTACTAGCCTCAGTTGATGATGAGTCCCTCTACACGAATATCCATCACTGTAACGGGCTTCATGCTGTTAGATTTTTTCTTGGTACATCTACTTTTCCAGTACCTATGAGGGACCTCATCCTGGAGCTCTTAAGAGTTCACTCTCACACACAATTTTTTTGTGTTTAAAGGGAACCTGTCACCTGAATTTGGTGGGACCGTTTTTTGGTCATATGGGCGGAGTTTTCGGGTGTTTGATTCACCCTTTCCTTAACCGCTGGCTGCATGCTGGCCGCAATATTGGATTGAAGTTCATTCTATGTACTCTGTAGTACATGCCTGCGCAAGGCAATCTTGGCTTGCGCAGGCGTGTACTACGGAGGACATAGAATGAACTTCAATCCAATATTGCGGCCAGCATGCAGCCAGCGGTTAAGGAAAGGGTGAATCAAACACCCGAAAACTCCACCCATATGACCGAAAACCGGTCCCGCCAAATTCAGGTGACAGGTTCCCTTTAAGGGATCCTTCTACCTACAGCTCCAGGGCACAGCCATGGGTGCGGCCTTTGCGCTGTCCTATGCTAACCTGTTCCTGGGGCTGTGGGAGAGGGATCTCTTCTTGTCAAACAAACAGGGGTTAATGGATCACGTCCTCTTATGGACGCACTACATTCACATCTTCTTTGTCTGGCAAGGCACCGCCGCCCACCTTGCGCAATTTATATCTTCCCTGAACAACAACGATTTGAACATACATCTCACCCCGGTGTGGGATTTGGAGAAAATTGATTTCCTTGATGTCACCATTCGTAAGGATAGATCTGGCCTAATTCAGACGGGTATTTTCTGTAAACAAACGGCTACCAACACCTTACTCCATGCCTCCTCCTGCCATCCGCACCACATGATTCAAGCCATTCCAATAGGACAGTTTCTCCGCCTCCGCCGGATTTGCTCCACTGATGCCGATTTTGAAATCTGGGCGGAGGAATTGAAACTACGGTTTTTATTGAGGGGTTATAGCGGTCGGAGTGTGAAGAAAGCCTATCATTGTGCTAAATACTCCAACCGTAATAACCTACTATACAATAAAACAATTAAAAAGTCTAAAAATAATAGTATGGTAAGATTTGTTACATCTTATAACCCCCAACACGAGAAACTACGTGCAGCTATTAGGAATGCTTGGCCTATTCTGAAGGTAGATCCAATTATAAAAAAAATTCCTCCCAGATAATCCTCCGAGTACGTTTAGACGGACCAAAAATTTACGTAATCAATTAACGTGTAGCCATTACATTGGTCAGTCTGTGCCTACGTTTTTGGATGGGATGCGGCCGGGGGGTGGCTGTGTTCCGTGCGGTTGATGCGTCGCCTGCCCCAATATTGAGAAATGTGTCTCCTTTTCCACCTCTGATGGCACTAAACAATTTGCCATCAGACAGCGTATATCATGTATGTCCAGGTCAGTGATATACTATGCCATTTGTCCGTGTGGTCTAATCTACGTCGGGTTGACCACTCGGCAACTTAAGGTTCATGTTTGCGAACATGTACTGGGGATACAGGCGGCGGCTTCCTGCACGGACATAGCCACCCTCAAAACTCTACCGCAAAATTTTAGGGAATTCCAACAATGTAATAGTGCACCACTGAGGGTACGCGGGATTGATCTTTTGCACATTAATATTAGAGGGGGTAACCTCTCCAAACGTCTGGCTCAATTGGAGACCAGGTGGATCTGGACGTTGCGGATGATCCATCCGAATGGATTGAACGAAAATTTGTCATTTGCTCCTTTTCTGTGAATTCACATGCTGGGTATCATGGTGTAAATAACTTGAGGCATGTACATTGTTCTTATAGTTTTATTTCATCTTGTTTTTATATTTAGGTTTGGTATGATGTGTGATCATTACATTGGATAATAGATGATCTGTCTGAATAATGAAGTATCGTTGGGATATATCTATCAGCTCTGTCGTTCTTTCTGCCTGCATAGGACCATTTTATAATGCGATTGTCTTATCTGCTTTTGCGCTCTTGTATTTATTTTGTGCAGTTTAGTATTGGGGACCTTTGGGTAGTGCACTACTTCTGACCTTCTGTATTTAGTGCTCTTCTGTGCATGTTATTTTTGCATATATGTATTGTTGTTTAATGATTTAGTGTCTGTATATCCTTTATATATGTACATACAGATAATTTGACATTCAGTAATTCTGTCTATGGTGGGATATTATTAAAAGCCATTTGGGTTACATCCACTACTCTTATATATGACAATATTCTAATCTATATATAGTTATCCTTTATTTGTTCCCTTTTTGCCCATTCCTTTGCCCACATTGTCTATGGCAGTCTGTGATTCACTTTGCTGCGCATGCGCATTGCACACAGTCTGTCGGCTTTGGCGTCCCCGCTGCCGCCTGTTGCGGGATCACATGGGGCCCCGCGTGTTTCCTGCTCCGGCGGGCGGAGGTGACGCCGTGGTTGGCAGTACCTGCGGTGGTGCGGTATGTGAGCGAACAGCATTTCCGGCATTGCTGCATAAATAGATGCTTTATGGCGCCCCCTGAGGAAGGAGCTTCTGTCGCTCCGAAACGCACGTCGGGGTGGGCTCTAGGTTCCCCACTACTACGCATACCAGGTACTGTATGATTACTCTAGTCTTAATGGCTTGGCGTTGATTATTCTTTATTGATATACTCTGTATACATAGATTTGTTCCTCTATATCCATGGCCAGTTAGCCAATACAAATTGATCTATGGTGTGCCTGTGTAGGGTGGGTTTCCTATAGCCCCTACTTGTTTTTGTACTGCCATATAGTCTTCCACTTCCACCACTTTAGCTGCTGTAGCTGTTCTTGTTAATTGGTTTTAATTTTGTACTTAATAAAGTGATATATTTTATGGGATTTATTGACTGCGTTGTTGTGGTGATTAGGATGTCTTTATGCAAGGAAAGGATTCTACGATGAACTAGAAAGGGGGTAATGTCGGACGGATGATACAGTACATTACTTGATTATCAGGTACGAGAAACAAGGAGATATTGTTAGAACAGTAATGCCTGTACCTCTAAGAATTTAAAGCCTTATCCGTAGTGGCCCATCATATATTGACAAATGTGGAAGTGTCAACCCCATGCTTTTATTATTTATAATCATATTATAGATGTGCCAAGATATTCGGCAGCGTATCCCAGCTAGAAACAGGGTAAAGGGACACTGTATTATGCATCTAGTAGAGACTATGCGCTAGAATACTTCCTGGACGTTTCGACCACGAAATCACAGTGCTAAGGAACAATTTGTCGGGGCGCATTATGTTTTACCATGTCTTGGTTGTAGTGTGCAGAGAACTATAGAGCTACATCTATGGGGCACACTTATTTTTTAACCAAATAACAACCAAATGCTGTAAAATTACAGCGCCTGGTGCTCCCATAATTTTACAATGTGGCATAGTAAATTAAGAAGGTTAAAGCTCTTGCAATCTAAACACAGGTGGGGTCAGTGGAGAGAAGACTGAAGAGGTTTATTACTGCTTTGGTCTTCTCTTTTGCCAGGCACATAGCGCTCAATAAGAACGATGCAGCGAACAGAAACAGAGTCAGTGCCATTGCTTCTATAGGACCTGGTGATCACATGAATGCTCGGGAGATGAGATCTCAGCACCAAGATCTCCATCGGCGCATGCGCTGCCCCCGGCAACCATTTTGCCGGAATCCACCAAATAGTAAACCATGTAAGTGCGGGGGCTCTGGGCTTTCACAAAATGTTGGCGGAGCCCCCGCACCACTGAACACCCACAGCGGTGCGCATCCGAACACTCCCTCATCCATGCAGTAACAATACACTCTTGCCTCCTCCAGCAGTGACCCTGGGACCCCGCTTCATGGCAACCATCACCCCCAGTAGGCAATAAAATGCATGGGATTGCAAGAAGCACCAGAAGTTTATTAAAAAAAAAGTTTTTTTCCTGTTTTTCTCCTCAAAAATTTGGGGTGCATCTTATATCTGAACACTCCCTCATCCATGCAGCAACAATACACTCTTGCCTCCTCCAGCAGTGACCCTGGGACCCCGCTTCATGGCAGCCATCACCCTCAGTAGGCAATAAAATGCATGAGATTGCAATAAGCACCAGCATTTTATTCAAAAAAGTTTTTTTTCCTGTTTTTCTCCTCAAAATTTGGGGTGCATCTTGTAATCCATTGTGTCTTGTAAGCTGCAAAATACGGTACTTCCCATCCTGTCTTTACAATGTATTCTCTTTATGGAAGCTGATGCATCTGGTTTCTAAGCTCTTGAAGTGTTGTGTCTCACACAACCACACAAGGTGAGAGGATCTATTTTATTCTTAGTCCTTCTAACATGGACTTGCTGTTGCATTTCTTTTCAATCTACTGCACCTTAGCAACAGTATGTTTATTCCCTCTGTTATAGTACTTATGTAAAATAAATATACAGCTGTATATCATGAATCCCGTTATCTACAAAAATATTTTCCTATGGCGTGAACGTTCAAGCCAACAGAAGTATTGACCTTTTTAACTGTTCCTTGACCCATAGATCTGTGGCATTGAGCCATTTGTGATATCATCAAATGTTAATGTATTTAATGAGATGATGAACACAGAGAGGTATTTATACATGTAGATTGGTAATACAATAAATTGGTTTGATAAGTAGAGGCTAAAAAATGTCTTGAGGTTGTGGTGCCACCTGCAGGTTATTTTTTTCTGCAGGTTTCTGAAAATGAATGTTTAAACTGTATTTATTGATCAAATCGTGAATGTGTGCTTTGTTTGTGTATTTTCTTGCTGAAGGGGGGCAAGTTTATTTTTCAAATGGTGTATTATTTGTGTTTGCGGGGCAAAGTAATCACCGATAAAGCAGTGCATGTTTACAAATGTGTTTGCATATGTGACTTACCTGCAGTGAAGTGTGCAATCCTCGAATTTGCCTGAAATAGGCTGGACAAGCACTTCGGCAAGCTGGAAAGATCCCAATGCAAATGTCACCTGCAGGTAATTTGACCTTTGAAATGGTGTATCATTTCTGTGTGTCAATGGAGTATAAAAGGAGCAAGTGTGCAATTGAATAGGCAGTGCATTTTTACAAATGTTATTGCATATGTGACTCACCTGCAGTGAAGTGTGCAATCCTCTAATGTGTCTGAAATTGGCTGGGCAAGGAGATCGGCAAGCTGGAAAGCCCCCAAGGCAAACGTTAGGATTTGTTTGCGATGTTAGTAAGCAGCTTTGTGATAGTGTGCTTTGGGGTAGTGTGGTGCCACCTGCAGGTCATTTTTCCATACTGCAGGTTTATGAAAATGAATGTTTAAACTGTATTTTGTGATCACATCGTGGATGTGTGGTTTGTTTGGCTATTTTCTTGCTGAAGGGGCAAGTTTACCTTTCAAATGGTGTATCATTTGTATGTGTAGGTGCAGTATGAATGGAGATACAAAGTTATCACTGAAAAAAGGTGTTTAGAAATAATATATAAGGATAACGTACTTCAAACATGGCTGGCAGTGATGGTACTTTCTTATATACTAAATATTCATAAAAATCAGAACATTTCTACTGATAACATGATCACCTCCTCAGACAAGGAATTCCAGATTATCACTGCCCTAACAGTAAAGTATCCTCTTCTATGTTGGTGGAAAAACCTTCTCTCCTCCAGACGCAGAGAATTCCCCCTTGCGACTGTCACCATCCTTGGTATAAACAGATCCTCGGAGAGATATTTATATTGTCCCCTTATATACTTATACATGGTTATTAGATCGCCCCTCAGTCATCTTTTTTCTAGACTAAATAATCCTAATATTGCTAATCTCTTTGGGTATTGTAGTTCCCCCAGCCCCTTTATTAATGTTGTTGCCCTCCTTTGTACTCGCTCTAGTTCCATTATACCCTTCCTGAGCACCGGTGTCCAAAACTGTACACAGTACTCCATGTGCTGTCTAACCAGGGATTTTAACAGAGGCAGTATAATGCTCTCATCATGTGTATCCAGACCTCTTTTAATAGGCCCCATGACCCTGTTTGCCTTGGCAGCTGCTACCTGGCACAGGCTGCTCCAGGTAAGTTTATCATTAACTAGGATCCTCAAGTCTTTCTCCATGTCAGATTTACCCAGTGGCTTCCCTTTCAGTGTGTAATGGTGATATTGATTCCTTCTTCCCATGTGTAACCTTACATTTATCATTGTTAAACCTCATCTGCCACCTTTCAGCCCAAGTTTCCAACTTATCCAGATCCATCTGTAGCAGAATACTATCTTCTCTTGTATTAACTGCTTTACATAGTTTTGTATCATCTGCAAATATCGATATTTTACTGTGTAAACCTTCTACCAGATCATTAATGAATATGTTGAAGAGAACAGGTCCCAATACCGACCCCTGCGGTACCCCACTGGTCACAGCAAACAGTTAGAGAATATACCATTTATAACCACCCTCTGCTTTCTATCATTAAGCCAGTTACTAACCCATTTACACACATTTTCCCCCAGACCAAGCATTCTCATTTTGTGTACCAACCTCTTGTGTGGCACAGTATCAAAAATCAAGATATACCACATCCAATGACTCACCTTGGTCCAGTCTATAGCTTACCTCTTCATAAAAACTGATTAGATTGGTTTGACAGAAGCAATTCCTCATAAACCAATGCTGATATGGAATTAAACAATTATTCTCATTGAGATAATCCAGAATAACATCCCTCAGAAACCCTTCAAATATTTTACCAACAATAGACGTTAGACTTACTGGCCTATAATTTCTAGGTTCACTTTTAGAGCCCTTTTTGAATATTGGTACCACATTTGCTATTCGCAAGTCAAATGGTTTGTCTATTACCGTATATACTCGAGTATAAGCCGAGATTTTCAGCCCAAATTTTTGGGCTGAAAGTGCCCCTCTCGGCTTATACTCGAGTCACGGTCGGTGGTGGGGTCGGCGGGTGAGGGGGAGAGGGCGCTGAGGCATACTTACCTAGTCCCGGCGATCCTGGCGCTGTCCCTGCAATCCCATGGTCTTCGGTGCTGCAGCTCTTCCCCTGTTCAGCGGTCACGTGAGACCGCTCATTAAAGTAATGAATATGGACTCCAATCCCATAGGGGTGGAGCCGCATATTCATTTCTCTAATGAGCGGTAACGGTGACCGCTGATAGAGGATGAGGCTGCGGTACCGAAGACCAGCTGTCCGGGGGAAGGAGCGAGATGCCGGGAGCAGGTAAGTATTACATATTCACCTCTCCAAATTCCACCCACTGGGCGCCGCTCTGTCTTCGCGTCCTCTTGCACTGACTGTTCAGGTCAGAGGGCGCGATAACGCATATAGTGTGCGCGCCACCCTCTGCCTGATCAGTCAGTGCGGAGAGACACCGAGATGGGACGCCGAGGAGCTGCAAGCAAGAGAGGTGAGTATGGCATTTTTTTTATTGCAGCAGCAGCAATGGCACAGATTTGTACATCTATGGGGCAATAATGAACGGTGCAGAGCACTATATGGCACAGCTATGGGGCAATAATGAATGGTGCAGAGCACTATATGGCACAGCTTTCTATGGTACATCTATGGGGCAATAATGAACGGTGCAGAGCACTATATGGCACAGCTATGGGGCAATTATAAACGGTGCAGAGCACTATATGGCACAGCTATAGGGCAATAATGAATGGTGCAGAGCACTATATGGCACAGCTATGGGGCAATAATGAACGGTGCAGAGCACTATATGGCACAGCTATGGGGCAATAATGAACGGTGCAGAGCACTATATGGCACAGCTATGGGGCAATAATGAACGGTGCAGAGCACTATATGGCACAGCTTTCTATGGTACATCTATGGGGCAATAATGACCGGTGCAGAGCACTATATGGCACAGCTATGGGGCAATAATGAACGGTGCAGAGCACTATATGGCACAGCTATGGGGCAATAATGAATGGTGCAGAGCACTATATGGCACAGCTTTCTATGGTACATCTATGGGGCAATAATGAACGGTGCAGAGCACTATATGGCACAGCTATGGGGCCATAATGAACGGTATGGAGCATCTATTTTTATTTTTGAAATTCACCGGTAGCTGCTGCATTTTCCACCCTAGGCTTATACTCGAGTCAGTAAGTTTTCCCAGTTTTTTGTGGCAAAATTAGGGGGGTCGGCTTATACTCGGGTCGGCTAATACTCGAGTATATACGGTACATTGCTTAGTTCTCTTAGTACTCGTGGGTGTATGCCATCCAGACATGGCAATTTATCGATTTTAATCTTATTTAGCCGGTTTTGCACCTCTCCTTGGGTTAGATTAGTGACCCTTAGTGTAGGGTTTTCTTTGTCTCTTGGCATTTCACCTTCCACAGTGAATACCGTGGAGAAGGTGTTTAACCTCTTAGCGACCGCCGATATGCCTTTTAACGGAGGCTGCTAAGGGTACTTAAACCACAGCGCCATTAATTAACGGCGCTGTGGAAAAAGTAAATAGCGCCCCCCAGAGGCCGATTTTCTCCGGGGTCTCGGCTGCCGGGGGTAGCTGAGACCCCAGAGAACATGATTCGGGGAGGTTTTAACCCACCCCGCATTTGCGATCGCCGGTAATTAACCGTTTACCGGCGATTGCAAAAAAAAAAACGCGATCTCTTATTAATTTCTCTGTCCTCCGATGTGATCGCACATCGGAGGACAGAGAAAAGGGGTCCCAGGTGGCCCCCAATACTCACCTAGCTCCCCCGATGCTCCTCGTGTCTCCCGGTGGGCGCCGCCATCTTCAAAATGGCGGGCGCATGCGCAGTGCGCCCGCCACCGGGAGAATCTTTGGGGTCTCGGCTGCCGGGGGTAGCCGAGACCCCAAAGAGCATGATCGGGGTCGGTTTTACCGACCCCTGTTTTGCGATCGCCGGTAATTAACTGTTTACCGGCGACCGCAAAAAAAAAAAAAAAAAAAAGGTAAATTGTAATTCTCTGTCCTCTGATGTGATCGCACATCAGAGGACAGAGAAATAGGGGGATTCGGGGACCCTACAATACTCACCTGTGTCCCTGGATCCTCTTGCTGCTCCTCCTGGCCGCCGGCAGAAGAAAATGGCGGGCGCATGCCCAGTGCGCCCGCCATCTGTCTCCATCTGCCGGCCGGCAGGAGAACAGCAGTTGGGGCTAAAATTAGGGTTAGGGGTAGGGTTAGGGTTAGGGGTAGGGTTAGGGGTAGGGTTAGGGTTAGGGGTAGGGTTAGGGGTAGGGTTAGGTTAGGGTTAGGGGTAGGGTTAGGGGTAGGGTTAGGGGTAGGGTTAGGGCTAGGGTTAGGGCTAGGGTTGGGGCTAAATTTAGGGTTAGGGTTGGGGCTAAATTTAGGGTTAGGGTTGGGGCTAAATTTAGGGTTAGGCTTCTTTCACACTTACGTCGGTACGGGGCCGTCGCAATGCGTCGGCCCGACATACCGACGCACGTTGTGAAAATTATGCACAATGTGGGCAGCAGCTGTAGTTTTTCAATGCATCCGCTGCCCAATCTATGTCCTGGGGAGGAGGGGGCGGAGTTACGGCCACGCATGCGCGGTCAGAAATGGCGGATGCGACGTACAAAAAAACGTTTCATTGAACGTTTTTTTGTGCCGACGCTCCGCCAAAACACAACTGATCCAGTGCACGACGGACGCGACGTGTGGCCATCCGTCACGATCCGTCGGCAATACAAGTCTATGGGCAAAAAACGCATCCTGCGGGCACATTTGCAGGATCCGTTTCTTGTCTAAAACGACGGATTGCGACGGAATGCCAAACGACGCAAGTATGAAAGTAGCCTTAGGGCTAGGGTTAGGGTTGGGGCTAAAGTTAGGGCTAGGGTTGAGGTTAAAGTTAGGGTTAGAGCTGGGATTAGGGTTAGGGTTTGGATTAGGGTTGGTATTAGGGTTAGGGTTGGCATTAGGGTTACGCTTGGGATTAGGGTTAGGTTTGGGATTAGGGTTAAGGTTAGGGTTGTGATTAGGGGTGTATTGGGATTAGGGTTAGGTTTGAGGTTAGGGTTGAGATTAGGATTAGGGGTGTGTTGGATTTAGGGTTTTGATTAGGGTTATGGTTAGGGTTGACATTAGGGTTGTTTTGGGGTAAGGGTTGTGATTATGGTTAGGGTTAGTGATTAGGATTATGGATCAGGTTGGGATTAGGGTTAGGGGTGTGTTGGGGTTAGGGTTGGAGCTAGAATTGGGGGGTTTCCACTGTTTAGGTACATCAGGGGGTCTCCAAACACGACAGCCAATTTTGCGCTCAAAAAGTCAAATGGTGCTCCCTCCCTTCTGAGCTCTGCCGTGCGCCCAAACAGTGGGTTACCCCCACATATGGGGCATCAGCGTACTCGGGATAAATTGGACAACAACTTCTGGGGTCCAATTTCTCTTGTTACCCTTGTTAAAATAAAAACTTGGGGGCTACAATATCTTTTTTGTGAAAAAAAAAATATTTTTTATTTTCACGACTCTGCATTCTAAACTTCTGTGAAGCACTTGGGCATTCAAAGTTCTCACCACACATCTAGATAAGTTCCTTGGGGGGTCTAGTTTCCAAAATGGGGTCACTTGTGGGGGGTTACTACAGTTTAGGTATATCAGGGGCTCTGCAATCGCAACATAATGCCCACAGACCATTCTATCAAAGTCTGCATTCCAAAAAGGCGCTCCTTCCTTTCCGAGCTCTGCCGTGCGCCCAAACAGTGGTTTACCCCCACATATGGGGTACCAGCATACTCAGGACAAATTGGAAAACAACTTTTGGGGTCCAATTTCTCTTGTTACCCTTGTGAAAATAAAAACTTGGGGGCTAAAAAATCTTTTTTGTGGAAAAAAAAAATTATTTTATTTTCACGGCTCTGCATTATAAACTTCTGTGAAGCACTTGGGCATTCAAGGTTCTCACCACACATCTAGATAAGTTCCATGGGGGGTCTAGTTTCCAAAATGGGGTCACTCGTGGGGGATTTCTACTGTTTAGGCACATCAGGGGCTCTCCAAACGCGACATGGCGTCCGATCTCAATTCCAGCCAATTCTACATTGAAAAAGTAAAACGGCACTCTTTCTCTTCCAAGCTCTGCGGTGCGCCCAAACAGTGGTTTACCCCCACATATTGGGTATCGACGTACTCAGGAGAAATTGCACAACAACTTTAGTGGTCTAATTTCTCCTGTTACCCTTGTGAAAATAAGAATTTGTGGGCGAAAAGATCATTTTTGTGTAAACAAAAGCGATTTTTTATTTTCACGGCTCTACGTTCTAAACTTCTGTGAAGCACTTGGGGGTTCAAACTGCTCACCACACATCTAGATAAGTTCCTTAAGGGGTCTAGTTTCCAAAATGGTGTCACTTGTGGGGAGTTTCCACTGTTTAGGCACATCAGGGGCTCTCTAAACGTGACATGGCGTCCGATCTCAATTCCAGCCAATTCTGCATTGAAAAAGTAAAATGGCGCTCCTTCACTTCTAAGTTCTGCGGTGCGCCCAAAAAGTGGTTTACCCCCACATTTGGGGTATTGGCGTATTCAGGAGAAATTGCATAACAAAATTTATGGTTACATTTCTGTTTTTACACTTGTGAAAATAAAAAAAATGGTTCTGAATTAAGATGTTTGCAAAAAAAAGTTAAATGTTCATTTTTTCCTTCCACATTGTTTCAGTTCCTGTGAAGCACGTAAAGGGTTAATAAACTTCTTGAATGTGGTTTTGAGAACCTAGAGGGGTGTAGTTTTTAGAATGGTTTCACACTTCATTATTTTCTATCATATAGACCCCTCAAAATGACTTCAAATGTGATGTGGTCCCTAAAAAAAAATGGTGTTGTAAAAATGAGAAATTGCTGGTCAACTTTTAACCCTTATAACTCCCTAACAAAAAAAAATTTTGTTTCCAAAATTGTGCTGATGTAAAGTAGACATGTGGGAAATGTTATTTATTAACTATTTTTCGTGACATATCTCTCTGATTTAAGGGCATAAAAATACAAAGTTTGAAAATTGCAAAATTTTAAAAATTTTCGCCATATTTCCGTTTTTTTCATAAATAATCGCAAGTAATATCGAAGAAATGTTACCACTAACATGAAGTACAATATGTCACGAAAAAACAATCTCAGAATCAGTGGGATCCGTTGAAGCGTTCCAGAGTTATAACCTCATAAAGTGACAGTGGTCAGAATTGCAAAAATTGGCCTGGTCATTAAGTACCAAATTGGCTCTGTCACTAAGGGGTTAATATATTAGCTTTTCCCTCATCATCTACAACCATTTTTTACTCACAATTTTTTAACCCCTTTCTGACATTAGATGTACTATCCCGTTGAGGTGGCCAGGGTGCATATGACCACTGACGGGATAGTATGTCACATGCGATCAGCCACAGCTGATCGCGGCCGGGTGTAAGCTGATTATCACAACTGACATCCGGCACTAAGTGCCAGGAGCAGTCACGGACCGCTCACGGCACTTTAATCCCAGAACACAGCAATCAAACATGATCGCAGCATTCTAGTGGCATTATTCCAAGAGTCTCCTCCCTGCAGTCCCCGGATCCAAGATGGCCACGGGGGTCCTTCCGGGTCCTGCAGGGAGGTAGCTTGCAAGCGCCTGCTAACAGCAGGTGCCGCCAAGACTCCTGCACTGCCTGTCAGATCGCTGACCTGACACAGTGCTTTGCAAAGTGTCAGATCAGCGATTTGACACTATACAGTGATGTCCCACCCTGGGACAAAGTAAAAACAAAATATTAACATGTTTAAAAAAAAAATCCTACTTAAAGAAAAAAAAATATTGTCCCAATATATACATTTCTTTATGTAAATAATAAAAACAATAAAAGTACACATATTTAGTATCGCAGCGTCCGTAACGACCCGACCTATAAAACTGTCCCACTAGTTAACCCCTTCAGTGAACACCGTAAAAAAATAAAAAATAAAAGAGGCAAAAAACAATGCTTTATCATCATGCCGCTGAACAAAAAGTGGAATAACACGCGATCAAAAAGACAGATATAAATAAACATGGTACCGCTGAAAACGTCATCTTATCCTGCAAAAAACGAGCCAGCACACAGCATCATTAGCGATAAAATAAAAAAGTTATAGCCTTCAGAATAAAGCGATGCAAAAATAATTATTTTTTCTATAAAATAGTGTTTAGCGTATAAAAGCGCCAAAATATAAAAAAAGGTATAAATGAGGTATCGCTGTAATCGTACTGACCCGAAGAATAAAACTGCTTTATCAATTTTACCAAAGGCGGAATGGTATAAACGCCCCCCGTAAACGAAAATCATGAATTGTTGGTTTTTGTTCATTCTGCTAGCAAAAATCAGACTAAAAAGTGATAAAAGAAGTCATGTGCCCGAAAATGGTACCAATAAAAAAATCTACTCGTCCCGCAAAAATCCAAGACCTCACATGACTCTGTGGACCAAAATATGGAAAAATTATAGCTCTGAAAATGTGGTAGTACAAAAATTATTTTTGCAGTAAAAAGCGTCTTTTAGTTTGTGACAGCTGCAAAACATAAAAACCCGCTATAAAAACCTGCTATAAATGGTAAATAAAACCCCCCTTTATCACCACCTTAGGGTGGTTTCACATTTGCGTTTTTTTTGGCGTTTTTGCGGTAAAAAACACAAAAAAAGCATGCGTTTTTTCCCTATACTTAACCTTAAAAACGCATGCGTTTTTTTGCATGCGTTTAGACACGTTTTTGCAACGCATGCGTTTT
This sequence comes from Ranitomeya imitator, assembly GCF_032444005.1. Taxonomy (NCBI): domain Eukaryota; kingdom Metazoa; phylum Chordata; class Amphibia; order Anura; family Dendrobatidae; genus Ranitomeya; species Ranitomeya imitator. Next base: position 66,869,673 of record NC_091288.1, read on the forward strand.
TTTATCTGCATGCGTTTTGTTGCAGAAATGCAACATGTAGTAATTTTAGCTGTGTTTTTTTTGCCGCGAAAAAATGCATGCGTTTTTTCGCGGCAAAAAAATGTATTGATGTCTATGTAAACGCATGCGTTTTTAAGCATATGCGTTTGCATGCGTTTTTATAGAAAAACACAAGAATACACACTTATAAGCCACCACCCAACCCTAACCCTAACCCTAAAACACAAACTCTAACACAAACTGTAACACAAACTCTAACACAAACCCTAACACAAACCCTAACCCTAACCCTAGGGATCCTAACCCTAACACAAACCCTAACCCTAAAACACAAACTCTAACCCAAACTGTAACCCAAACTCTAACACAAACTGTAACACAAACTGTAACAACATTTCTAAAACAATCCACAGCGAGGAGATTGGAACAAAACAAAATCCTCTAAACTGCATGCTCGCAAACGCCAGAAGCCTGACAAACAAGATGGAAGAACTAGAAGCAGAAATATCTACAGGTAACTTTGACATAGTGGGAATAACCGAGACATGGTTAGATGAAAGCTATGACTGGGCAGTTAACTTACAGGGTTACAGTCTGTTTAGAAAGGATCGTAAAAATCGGATAGGAGGAGGGGTTTGTCTCTATGTAAAGTCTTGTCTAAAGTCCACTTTAAGGGAGGATATTAGCGAAGGAAATGAGGATGTCGAGTCCATATGGGTCGAAATTCATGGAGGGAAAAATGGTAACAAAATTCTCATTGGGGTCTGTTACAAACCCCCAAATATAACAGAAACCATGGAAAGTCTACTTCTAAAGCAGATAGATGAAGCTGCAACCCATAATGAGGTCCTGGTTATGGGGGACTTTAACTACCCGGATATTAACTGGGAAACAGAAACCTGTGAAACCCATAAAGGCAACAGGTTTCTGCTAATAACCAAGAAAAATTATCTTTCACAATTGGTGCAGAATCCAACCAGAGGAGCAGCACTTTTAGACCTAATACTATCTAATAGACCTGACAGAATAACAAATCTGCAGGTGGTCGGGCATCTAGGAAATAGCGACCACAATATTGTACAGTTTCACCTGTCTTTCACTAGGGGGACTTGTCAGGGAGTCACAAAAACACTGAACTTTAGGAAGGCAAAGTTTGACCAGCTTAGCTAAAGATGCCCTTAATCTGGTAGACTGGGACAATATCCTCAGAAATAAGAATACAGATAATAATTGGGAAATGTTTAAGAACATCCTAAATAGGCAGTGTAAGCGGTTTGTACCTTGTGGGAATAAAAGGACTAGAAATAGGAAAAACCCAATGTGGCTAAACAAAGAAGTAAGACAGGCAATTAACAGTAAAAAGAAAGCATTTGCACTACTAAAGCAGGATGGCACCATTGAAGCTCTAAAAAACTATAGGGAGAAAAATACTTTATCTAAAAAACTAATTAAAGCTGCCAAAAAGGAAACAGAGAAGCACATTGCTAAGGAGAGTAAAACTAATCCCAAACTGTTCTTCAACTATATCAATAGTAAAAGAATAAAAACTGAAAATGTAGGCCCCTTAAAAAATAGCGACGAAAGAATGGTTGTAGATGACGAGGAAAAAGCTAACATATTAAACACCTTCTTCTCCACGGTATTCACGGTGGAAAATGAAATGCTAGGTGAAATCCCAAGAAACAATGAAAACCCTATATTAAGGGTCACCAATCTAACCCAAGAAGAGGTGCGAAACCGGCTAAATAAGATTAAAATAGATAAATCTCCGGGTCCGGATGGCATACACCCACGAGTACTAAGAGAACTAAGTAATGTAATAGATAAACCATTATTTCTTATTTTTAGGGACTCTATAGCGACAGGGTCTGTTCCGCAGGATTGGCGCATAGCAAATGTGGTGCCAATATTCAAAAAGGGCTCTAAAAGTGAACCTGGAAATTATAGGCCAGTAAGTCTAACCTCTATTGTTGGTAAAATATTTGAAGGGTTTCTGAGGGATGTTATTCTGGATTATCTCAATGAGAATAACTGTTTAACTCCATATCAGCATGGGTTTATGAGAAATCGCTCCTGTCAAACCAATCTAATCAGTTTTTATGAAGAGGTAAGCTATAGGCTGGACCACGGTGAGTCATTGGACGTGGTATATCTCGATTTTTCCAAAGCGTTTGATACCGTGCCGCACAAGAGGTTGGTACACAAAATGAGAATGCTTGGTCTGGGGGAAAATGTGTGTAAATGGGTTAGTAACTGGCTTAGTGATAGAAAGCAGAGGGTGGTTATAAATGGTATAGTCTCTAACTGCGTTGCTGTGACCAGTGGGGTTCCACAGGAGTCGGTATTGGGACCTGTTCTCTTCAACATATTCATTAATGATCTGGTAGAAGGTTTACACAGTAAAATATCGATATTTGCAGATGATACAAAACTATGTAAAGCAGTTACCAATACAAGAGAAGATAGTATTCTGCTACAGATGGATCTGGATAAGTTGGAAACTTGGGCTGAAAGGTGGCAGATGAGGTTTAACAATGATAAATGTAAGGTTATACACATGGGAAGAAGGAATCAATATCACCATTACACACTGAATGGGAAACCACTGGGTAAATCTGACAGGGAGAAGGACTTGGGGATCCTAGTTAATGATAAACTTACCTGGAGCAGCCAGTGCCAGGCAGCAGCTGCCAAGGCAAACAGGATCATGGGGTGCATTAAAAGAGGTCTGGATACACATGATGAGAGCATTATACTGCCTCTGTACAAATCCCTAGTTAGACCGCACATGGAGTACTGTGTCCAGTTGTGGGCACCGGTGCTCAGGAAGGATATAATGGAACTAGAGAGAGTACAAAGGAGGGCAACAAAATTAATAAAGGGGATGGGAGAACTACAATACCCAGATAGATTAGCGAAATTAGGATTATTTAGTCTAGAAAAAAGACGACTGAGGGGCGATCTAATAACCATGTATAAGTATATAAGGGGACAATACAAATATCTCGCTGAGGATCTGTTTATACCAAGGAAGGTGACGGGCACAAGGGGGCATTCTTTGCATCTGGAGGAGAGAAGGTTTCTCCACCAACATAGAAGAGGATTCTTTACTGTTAGGGCAGTGAGAATCTGGAATTGCTTGCCTGAGGAGGTGGTGATGGCGAACTCAGTCGAGGGGTTCAAGAGAGGCCTGGATGTCTTCCTGGAGCAGAACAATATTGTATCATACAATTAGGTTCTGTAGAAGGACGTAGATCTGGGGATTTATTATGATGGAATATAGGCTGAACTGGATGGACAAATGTCTTTTTTCGGCCTTACTAACTATGTTACTATATGTTACTATGTATGTTACAAACTCTAACACAAACTGTAACACAAACTCTAACACAAACCCTAACCTTAACCCTAACCCTAGGGATCCTAACCCTAACCCTAACACAAACCCTAACCCTAGGGATCCTAACCCTAACCCTAACACAAACCCTAACCCTAGGGATCCTAACCCTAACACAAACCCTAACCCTAAAACACAAACTCTAACCCAAACTGTAACACAAACTCTAACACAAACTAACACAAACTCTAACACAAACTCTAACACAAACTCTAACACAAACCCTAACCTTAACCCTAACCCTAGGGATCCTAACCCTAACACAAACCCTAACCCTAAAACACAAATTCTAACCCAAACTGTAAAACAAACTCTAACCCAAACTGTAACACAAACTCTAACACAAACTCTAACACAAACTCTAACACAAACTCTAACACAAACTCTAACCTTAACCCTAACCCTAGGGATCCTAACCCTAACACAAACCCTAACCCTGAAACACAAATTCTAACCCAAACTGTAACACAAACTCTAACCCAAACTGTAACACAAACTCTAACACAAACTGTAACACAAACTCTAACACAAACCCTAACACAAACCCTAACCCTAAAACACAAACTCTAACCCAAACTGTAACACAAACTCTAACCCAAACTATAACACAAACCCTAACCCTAGCCCAAACCCTAACCCTAGCCCTAACCCTAGGGATCCTAACCCTAATACCTAGGGTTAGGGTGAGGATCCCTTAGGGTTAGGGTTACGGTTAGGGTTTGTGTTAGGGTTAGGATCCCTAGGGTTAGGGTTAGGGTTCCTAGGGTTAGAGTTAGAGTTTGTCTTTTAGGGTTAGGGTTAGAGTTTGTGTTAGTGTTAGGATCCTTAGGGTTAGGGTTAGGGTTAGGATTCCTAGGGTTAGGGTTAGGGTTAGAGTTAGGGTTAGGGATAGGATTCCTAGGGTTAGGGTTAGAGTTTGTGTTAGGGTTAGGATCCCTGGGGTTAGGGTTAGAGTTTGGGTTAGGGTTTGTGTTAGGGTTTGTGTTAGGGTTTGTGTTAGGGTTTGTTTTACAGTTTGGGTTAGGGTTAGGATCCCTAGGGTTACTAGGGATCCTAACCCTAACCCTAGGTATTTATGTTTATAGTGGGTTTTCTAGTTGATTTTGATGATTGGCAGCTGTCACACACTTCTCATCATGCGTTTAAATGCAAAAACGCATGCGTCTAAAAAACGCTGCATTTTAAAACGCAAGTGTGAAACCAGCCTTAGTTGGGGAAAAATAATAAAATAAAAAAAATGTATTTATTTCCATTTTCCCATTAGAGTTAGGGTTAGAGTTGGGGTTACCGTTAGGGTTGGGGCTAAACTACTGTTTAGGTACATCGGGGCTCTGCAAATGCAACGTGACGCCCGCAGACCATTCCATCAAAGTCTGCATTCCAAAACGCCACTTCTTCCCTTCCGAGCTCTGCCATGCGCCCAAACAGTAGTTTTCTCCCACATATGGGGTATCAGCGTACTCAGGACAAATTGCAAAACAAGTTTTGGGGTCCAATTTCTCCAGATACCCTTGGGAAAATACAAAATTGGGGGCTAAAAGATAAAAATGATTTTTAAATTTTCATGGCTCTGCATTATAAACTTTAGTGACACAATTGGGGGTTCAAAGTGCACACAACACATCTAGATAAGTTCCTTAGGTGGTATACTTTCCAAAATGGGGTCACTTGTGGGGTTTTCCACTGTTTAGGCACATCAGGGGCTCTCCAAACACAACATTGCGTTTGACAGCCAATTCTGCATTGAAAAAGTCAAACGGTGCTCCTTCCCTTCCAAGCTCTGTCTTGCGCCCAAACAGTGGTTTACCCCCACATATGGGGTATCAGCGTACTCAGGACAAATTGCAAAACAACTTTTGGGGTCCAATTTCTCCTGTTAACCTTGGGAAAATAAAAAATTGGTGGTGAAAATATCATTTTTCGAACAAAAAAATATGATTTTTTATTTTAGGGCTCTACATTGTAAACTTCTATGAAGCACTTGGGGGTTCAAAGTGCTCACCACACATCTAGATAAGTTCCTTACGGGGTCTACTTTCCAAAATGGTGTCACTTGTGGGGGGTTTCTACTGTTTAGGCACATCAGGGACTTTCCAAACGCGACATGGCGTCTGATCTCAATTCCAGCCAATTTTGCATTGAAAAGTCAAATGGCGCTCCTTCCCTTCTGAGCTCTGCCATGTGCCCAAACAGTGGTTTACCTCCACATATGGGGTATCGGCGTACTCAGGACAAATTGTACAGCTACTTTTGGGGTCCAATTTCTCCTATTACCCTTGTTAAAATAAAACAAATAGGATCTGAAGTAAATTTTTTGCGAAATAAAATTAACTGTTCATTTTTTAAAAAACATTCCATATATTCCTGTGAAGCACCTGAAGGGTTAATAAACTTCTTAAATGTGATTTTGAGCACCTTGAGGGGTGCAGTTTTTAGAATGGTGTAACTTTTTGGTATTTTCTATCATATAGACCCCTCAAAGTGACTTAAAAAGTGACGTGGTCCCTAAAAAAAATGGTGTTGTAAAAATGAGAAATCGCTCGTCAACTTTTGGCCCTTATAACTCCCTAACAAAAAAAAAGTTGGTTCCAAATTTGAGCTGATGTAAAGTAGACATGTGGGAAATGTTACTAATTAAGTATTTTGTGTAACATATCTCTATGATTTAAGGGCATGAAAATTCAAAGTTGGAAAATTGCGAAATTTTCAAAATTTTTGCTTAATTTCCATTTTTTTCACAAATAAACGCAGGTAAGATCAATGAAATTTTACCAATAACATTAAGTACAATATGTCATGAGAAAACAATGTTAGAATCATCGGGATCCGTTGAAGCGTTCCAGAGTTATAACCTCATAAAGGGATAGTAGTCAGAATTGAAAAAAATGGCCCGGTCATTAACATGCAAACCACCCTTGATGGTAAAGGGGTTAAGGGGCCTACACTTTCACTTATGATTCTTTTCCTATTAATATCCTTTTTGGCAGCTTTAATTAGTTTTTCAGATAAAGTATTTTTCTCCCTATAGTTTTTAGAGCTTCAATGACTGTTATTTTTACACTTGAAAAAGACACCAGTCCAGTGTCAAAACACGGTATGGAATAAAAATGGCTTATCTGTATCCCTGGATCAAGAATCTGTATTTCAATAGCCCAGCCTAAAACTGTGATTTGTCTTTTGTTCTAAGAATCCTAGTTGAGTTCATCCCCTGTCCACCAGGCAGCAGTAACCGATATTGAGCTCTAACAGGAGTTGGGGCTTCATAACTCGTTAAGATGAGCGTGTTACCTGGATTTAATGTCTCTTTTTATAAAGGTATTACCCAATGGTCTGGTGTGCTCTCTTTCCCCAGATGTTTTATCTAGAACTGAATGAGCACATTCTAAATTGCTTCTTTTTAATGATTTAAATTCAACAGACACTTATAGACACACACTCATATAGAATGTAATTAAAGGTAAAATTAAAAGTAATATATAACACACCAATATAGTGGTTGCCCCAGGTGCTCAGTGATGGGGAGTGGTATCCACTCAAAAGAGAACTAAAAGAAACCCCAAAAAGTGGACTATCATAAAATGGCGGACAAGGAATATTCAATATAAAATTGACTTTATAAAATAAGCAGTGGCAAGACTTGTGCACACATTTTTTTTTCTGTTGTTGTGATTCACTTGTGGCTACTTAATTTATTAATTGAACACTTTTTACATATATATATATATTTTATATATTGTTTTTCCTTCTCTTCTTTTTTCTTTGGGACCCCTTATGTGTTCACATATACTGTATATATTTTTGTAACTCTATTTTTTATGTGATCAATAATTTTCTGTGGTCCGACAATTATCTTATAGGATTTATATATATGATTATATATTTATTTTTATTTTTCAGATATTATCTGATGTATGGTCCAGATACGTGCACATGTCTTTTATATATTTAGTACTACTATTGCCACTGTTTATTTAATAAAGGCAATTTTATACTGAATATTCCTTGTCTGGTATTTTATGATAGTCCACTTTTTGTGGTTTCTTTCAGTTTTTAATGATTTATAAGTGTATCCAAATATAGAATAAAATATGGTCTACTTATCCTAAGCGATACTGAGCAAACCGTAAAAGATAGCAACATTGCCCCATGGCTAAGCTTCAAAGGCAAAAATACTGCCCTCATGACTAGAGTTGAGCGACCTTGACCTTTTTAGAGTCGAGCCGGGTTTCGCGAAACCCGACTATCTCAAAAGTCGGGTCGAGTGAAATCGGCCGATTATGACGTAAAGTCGGGATCGACCGAAACACGAAACCCAATGCAAGTCAATGGGGCAGCATAGTCGGCAGTGAGTGGGGTCCAGGAAAACACCTAGAGTGCCCATTTTAATGTCAAAACCATCCATTCTTCTTAATGAAGCTTGTCAAGCGTAATTTACCTTATAATAATTGGAAGGCATTTGAAATTGGGGGTCATTTGGCTAAAGTTGTGGTGGGTAGGGCTGGTTCAAGTAATTAGTGGGCCCAGGAAATCTGGACCACGTCACGGCAGTGGAGCAGGGAGAGGTAAGTATTTCAACTTTGCAAGTGCTGTGAACCTGAGCAAGCAGGGGGGGCCCACTCGTTGGCATTGGCACTGGCACAGGGCCCCTCAAAGTACAGCGGTGTGTTTGCACGGCGGGGGCGCCTCCCACCGGCAGCAACACTTTTGGGTAATATGAGAGGCCCTGTGCCAGTGACGTCGCCAACTAGTATTCCTCCCCCCACCTGATGAAGGAACCTGCACTTTCATCTGCACCTTCCTCTTTGTCCCCGTGTAAGGTGGTATGGTATGCGGGAAGAGCAACCTGACTTTCAGCAGGGTCACAATGTTGTTGTGTAGCGTGCATGGGGAATGTTGCGTTATGGGTCAATGTACCAGCAGACTCATCTATCACTGGCTGGGCAATGGGCAGGATGAGGAGGAAACACAGATATAGGCCCAAAGAATAAAGTTGGCTAAATGCAGTTCAAAATTGGTAACACAGGAATAACCAGGGGGCATTGCAGTGGAGGACAACTGGAATGAGAGGCTGACACAGAGAGTAGGCCCAAATCAGTAAGTAGTCGAAATGCAGTTCAAAATTGGCAACCGTAGTAAACAGGCGGCACAGCTTTGTTCAGTGGAGGAGAACAGCAAGGAGTGGCAGACACCGATAGTAGGCCCCAACCCAACTAGTAGGCCAAATGCAGTCTAACATTAACAACTACTTAACGAGCGCCTGAAAACGGAATTTCAGGACAGGAAACCAGGAGAACAGCAAGGAGCGGCAGACACTGTTAGTAGGCCCCAAACCAACTAGTACGCCAAATGCAGTTGTTCCATTTAACCACAATTTAACGAGAGCCTGAAGATAGAAGCTCAGGAAAGGCAACCTGGAGAACACCTTGGAGTGGAACACACCATCTCTCTCCACCCCATACCCATTTTGTAGGCCTAATGCAGTGTAGTTTTCTACAACTACTAAACGAGAGTCGGAAGATCGAAGCAATGGCAAGGAAACCTGGGGAACACCTTGGAGTGTAACACACCATCTCTCTCCACCCGATACCCATTTTGTAGGCCTAATGCAGTGTAGTTTTCTACAACTACTAAATGAGAGCATGAAGATCGAAGCAATGGCGAGGAAACCTGGAGAACACCTTGGAGTGTAACACACCATCTCTCTCCACCCCATAGCCAATTTGGAGGCCTAATGCAGTGTAGTTTCCAACAACTACTAAACGAGAGCATTAAGATCGAAGCTCTGGAAAGGCAACCTGGAGAACACCTTGGAGTGTAACACACCATCTCTCTCCACCCGATACCCATTTTGTAGGCCTAATGCAGTGTAGTTTTCTACAACTACTGAACGAGAGTCGGAAGACCGAAGCAATGGCAAGGAAACCTGGGGAACACCTTGGAGTGTAACACACCATCTCTCTCCACCCGATACCCATTTTGTAGGCCTAATGCAGTGTAGTTTTCTACAACTACTGAACGAGAGTCGGAAGACCAAAGCAATGGCAAGGAAACCTGGGGAACACCTTGGAGTGTAACACACCATCTCTCTCCACCCGATACCCATTTTGTAGGCCTAATGCAGTGTAGTTTTGTACAACTACTAAACGAGAGTCTGAAGACCGAAGCAATGGCAAGGAAACCTGGGGAACACCTTGGAGTGTAACACACCATCTCTCTCCACCCGATACCCATTTTGTAGGCCTAATGCAGTGTAGTTTTGTACAACTACTAAACGAGAGTCGGAAGACCGAAGCAATGGCAAGGAAACCTGGGGAACACCTTGGAGTGTAACACACCATCTCTCTCCACCCGATACCCATTTAGTAGGCCTAATGCAGTGTAGTTTTCTACAACTACTAAACGAGAGTCGGAAGACCGAAGCAATGGCAAGGAAACCTGGGGAACACCTTGGAGTGTAACACACCATCTCTCTCCACCCGATACCCATTTTGTAGGCCTAATGCAGTGTAGTTTTGTACAACTACTAAACGAGAGTCGGAAGACCGAAGCAATGGCAAGGAAACCTGGGGAACACCTTGGAGTGTAACACACCATCTCTCTCCACCCGATACCCATTTTGTAGGCCTAATGCAGTGTAGTTTTCTACAACTACTAAACGAGAGTCGGAAGACCGAAGCAATGGCAAGGAAACCTGGGGAACACCTTGGAGTGTAACACACCATCTCTCTCCACCCGATACCTATTTTGTAGGCCTAATGCAGTGTAGTTTTGTACAACTACTAAACGAGAGTCTGAAGACCGAAGCAATGGCAAGGAAACCTGGGGAACACCTTGGAGTGTAACACACCATCTCTCTCCACCCGATACCCATTTAGTAGGCCTAATGCAGTGTAGTTTTGTACAACTACTAAACGAGAGTCGGAAGACCGAAGCAATGGCAAGGAAACCTGGGGAACACCTTGGAGTGTAACACACCATCTCTCTCCACCCGATACCCATTTTGTAGGCCTAATGCAGTGTAGTTTTCTACAACTACTAAACGAGAGTCGGAAGACCGAAGCAATGGCAAGGAAACCTGGGGAACACCTTGGAGTGTAACACACCATCTCTCTCCACCCGATACCCATTTTGTAGGCCTAATGCAGTGTAGTTTTCTACAACTACTAAACGAGAGTCGGAAGACCGAAGCAATGGCAAGGAAACCTGGGGAACACCTTGGAGTGTAACACACCATCTCTCTCCACCCGATACCTATTTTGTAGGCCTAATGCAGTGTAGTTTTGTACAACTACTAAACGAGAGTCTGAAGACCGAAGCAATGGCAAGGAAACCTGGGGAACACCTTGGAGTGTAACACACCATCTCTCTCCACCCGATACCCATTTAGTAGGCCTAATGCAGTGTAGTTTTGTACAACTACTAAACGAGAGTCGGAAGACCGAAGCAATGGCAAGGAAACCTGGGGAACACCTTGGAGTGTAACACACCATCTCTCTCCACCCGATACCCATTTTGTAGGCCTAATGCAGTGTAGTTTTGTACAACTACTAAACGAGAGTCGGAAGACCGAAGCAATGGCAAGGAAACCTGGGGAACACCTTGGAGTGTAACACACCATCTCTCTCCACCCGATACCCATTTTGTAGGCCTAATGCAGTGTAGTTTTCTACAACTACTAAACGAGAGTCGGAAGACCGAAGCAATGGCAAGGAAACCTGGGGAACACCTTGGAGTGTAACACACCCTCTCTCTACACCACGGAAGGGCTGATTCTTAGGAAGGAAGGCTGTCGGAAAGAAGCAGGGCGCGTCCGAGGGTGATTATATTCTTATTAGGTATATACTCACCCTCGGACGCGCCTTGCTTCTTTATTTGTAATGAATGTTTATTTGCAATGTGGTTTTGACTTACTCTATTTTTTTGGTAAATAATGATTTTATTATTTTCATTGTTTTGCATCTTCTTGACAATTATATAAAGAAGACGCGACAGGACAACACTCGGTGGATGCCATATCTGTGTTTTAAATTGAAAAAAACTTTCAGTTAACTACTTGCAGGAGAAAGTTATTGTAGCTGGTGGCCATTTTTAGTACTGTACCAGATTTTTGTTGTATGTGTTTGTTTTTAATGTTAAAATGTCTGCATTTGATATCTCTCCAGTATTTTCTTTTTTATAAGCAAAATACTTATTTTTATATTTTCTGATGTTGGTTCAAGGGGTACACGGGCAGCAGTAGACAGGTCAGTGGAGGCCTAGTGGAAGGAGGGACCGCAGACAGGCTTCGAAGCCCTAACATAATAAATTGGGCTGGCTGTAGGCAATTTAAAATTGGTTCCAGGGGAACACGGGCGGCAGTAGACAGGTCAGTGGAGGCCTAGTGGAAGGAGGGACCGCAGACAGGCTTCGAAGCCCTAACATAATAAATTGGGCTGGCTGTAGGCAATTTAAAATTGGTTCCAGGGGAACACGGGCAGCAGTGGCCTGGTCAGTGTAGTAGTAGTGGAAAGAACGGGCCGCAGACAGGCTTCGAAGGCCCAACATAACAAAAATTGGGATGTAGGCAATTTACAATTGGTTCCAGGGGAACACGGACAGCAGTAGACAGGTCAGTGGAGGCCTAGTGGAAGGAGGGACCGCAGACAGGCTTCGAAGCCCTAACATAATAAATTGGGCTGGCTGTAGGCAATTTAAAATTGGTTCCAGGGGAACCCGGGCAGCAGTAGACAGGTCAGTGGAGGCCTAGTGGAAGGAGGGACCGCAGACAGGCTTCGAAGCCCTAACATAATAAATTGGGCTGGCTGTAGGCAATTTAAAATTGGTTCCAGGGGAACACGGGCGGCAGTAGACAGGTCAGTGGAGGCCTAGTGGAAGGAGGGACCGCAGACAGGCTTCGAAGCCCTAACATAATAAATTGGGCTGGCTGTAGGCAATTTAAAATTGGTTCCAGGGGAACACGGGCAGCAGTGGCCTGATCAGTGTAGTAGTAGTGGAAAGAACGGGCCGCAGACAGGCTTCGAAGGCCTAACATAACAAAAATTGGGATGTAAGCAATTTACAATTGGTTCCAGGGGAACACAGGCAGCAGTAGACAGGTCAGTGGAGGCCTAGTGGAAGGAGTGACCGCAGACAGACTTCGAAGGCCTAACATAACAAAAATGTCAATACAATGGTATTGACAGTGCCAGGCATTGAAGGATGTCAGCGCATAGACTAAACATTGGTGGAGCTGTGAGAGAAAATTTTGCAAGTGGTAGAGCACTGTTTGACCTGGGGGGGGACTGTCTTGTGGCCGGCGGTACAGGCCCAGGGCCCCTCATATTACAACGGTGTGTCTGACGTTGGGTGCGCACCACCACCGCCAGACACTTTATTGTACTATGAGGGACCTAGTGGCAGTGCCGTCGACCAAAAGCGGGCACACCCACCTCTTCAGACAAACAGTACTCTCACGGGTGCTGGCGCCAAGTGGCGATACCACGGCCCCGTGTGGGGACTTTGGCCATTTAGGGAGGTGTTAACATGTCGGATGCTGGACAATCAGGTGCTGCAAATTACGAGATTGGGAAAGTCGTTCAGAATAGTCCACAGGCAAGACCTTTACATAGGAAAGCTAGGTGTCAGCCGGGCAAGGTGGGGCAAAAGATTTCGAAATCCAGTTGTGGTTCATTTTAATGAAGGTTAGATCATCTACATTTTGGGTAGCCAGACGAGTCCTTTTTTCTGTTAGTATTGAACCTGCAGCACTGAATACTCTTTCTGATAGGACACTAGCTGCCGGGCAAGCAAGCTCCTGCAATGCATATTCTGCCAATTCTGGCCAGGTGTCTAATTTTGATGCCCAGTAATCAAATGGGAATGACGGTTGAGGGAGAACGTCGATAAGGGATGAAAAATAGTTAGTAACCATACTGGACAAATGTTGTCTCCTGTCACTTTGAATTGATGCTGCAGTACCTGTCCTGTCTGTGGTCATAGCAAAATCACTCCACAACCTGGTCAGAAAACCCCTCTGGCCAACGCCACTTCTGATTTCTGCCCCTCTAACACCTCTGGTCTGCTGGCCCCTGCAGCTCGTGTGAGAACGATCACGGGCGCTGTGTGCAGGGAATGCCAGAAGCAAACGGTCAATAAGAGTTGATTGTTTGGTTGCTAATATTAGTTCCAAGTTCTCATGTGGGATTATATTTTGCAATTTGCCTTTATAGCGAGGATCAAGGAGGCAGGCCAACCAGTAATCGTCATCGTTCATCATTTTTGTTATGCGTGTGTCCCTTTTGAGGATACGTAAGGCATAATCCGCCATGTGGCCCAAAGTTCCAGTTCTCAAATCTGTGGTTGTGCTTGGTTGAGGGGCAGTTTCAGGCAAATCCACGTTACTTGTGTCCCTCCAAAAACCAGAACCCGGCCTTGCCGCGCCAACAATTTCCACTGGCCCCGGAAAAGCTTCCTCATTAAAAATATAATCATCCCCATCATCCTCCTCGTCCTCCTCCTCCTGTTCGCCCGCTACCTCGTCCTGTACACTGCCCTGGCCAGACAATGGCTGACTGTCATCAAGGCTTTCCTCTTCCTCAGCTGCAGACGCCTGATCCTTTATGTGCGTCAAACTTTGCATCAGCCGACGCATTAGGGGGATGCTCATGCTTATTATGGCGTTGTCTGCACTAACCAGCCGTGTGCATTCCTCAAAACACTGAAGGACTTGACACATGTCTTGAATCTTCGACCACTGCACACCTGACAACTCCATGTCTGCCATCCTACTGCCTGCCCGTGTATGTGTATCCTCCCACAAAAACATAACAGCCCGCCTCTGTTCACACAGTCTCTGAAGCATGTGCAGTGTTGAGTTCCACCTTGTTGCAACGTCTATGATTAGGCGATGCTGGGGAAGGTTCAAAGAACGCTGATAGGTCTGCATACGGCTGGAGTGTACGGGCGAACGGCGGATATGTGAGCAAAGTCCACGCACTTTGAGGAGCAGGTCGGATAACCCCGGATAACTTTTCAGGAAGCACTGCACCACCAGGTTTAAGGTGTGAGCCAGGCAAGGAATGTGTTTCAGTTGGGAAAGGGAGATGGCAGCCATGAAATTCCTTCCGTTATCACTCACTACCTTGCCTGCCTCAAGATCTACAGTGCCCAGCCACGACTGCGTTTCTTTCTGCAAGAACTCGGACAGAACTTCAGCGGTGTGTCTGTTGTCGCCCAAACACTTCATAGCCAATACAGCCTGCTGACGTTTGCCAGTAGCTGCCCCATAATGGGAGACCTGGTGTGCAACAGTGGCAGCTGCGGATGGAGTGGTTGTGCGACTGCGGTCTGTGGACGAGGTCTCGCTTCTGCAGGAGGATGAGGAGGAGGAGGAGGGGGTGCGAACGGCTACAGCCAACTGTTTCCTAGACCGTGGGCTAGGCAGAACTGTCCCAAACTTGCTGTCCCCTGTGGACCCTGCATCCACCACATTTACCCAGTGTGCCGTGATGGACACGTAACGTCCCTGGCCATGCCTACTGGTCCATGCATCTGTTGTCAGGTGCACCTTTGTGCTCACAGATTGCCTGAGTGCATGGACGATGCGCTCTTTAACATGCTGGTGGAGGGCAGGGATGGCTTTTCTGGAAAAAAAGTGTCGACTGGGTAGCTCGTAGTGTGGTACAGCGTAGTCCATCAGGGCTTTGAAAGCTTTGCTTTCAACTAACCGGTAGGGCATCATCTCTAACGAGATTAGTCTAGCTATGTGGGCGTTCGAACCCTGTGTACGCGGATGCGAGGCTAAGTACTTCCTTTTTCTAACCATAGTCTCATGTAGGGTGAGCTGGACTGGAGAGCTGGAGATCATGGAACTAGCGGGGGTGCCGGTGGACATGGCAGACTGAGAGACAGTGGGAGATGGTATTGTTGCCGCCGGTGCCCTAGATGCAGTGTTTCCTACTACGGTAACTGGTGATTCCCTGACCCTGACTGCTTTGGCCTGGCAAAGAAACCTGCACAGATACTGCAGGTGGTGCAGAAAATGGTGGCCCTACACTGCCGGAAGGGATGTTGCGTTGATGACTAGCTTCATTGGCCGAGGGTGCTACAACCTTAAGGGACGTTTGGTAGTTAGTCCAAGCTTGCAAATGCATGGTGGTTAAATGTCTATGCATGCAACTTGTATTGAGACTTTTCAGATTCTGCCCTCTGCTTAAGGTAGTTGAACATTTTTGACAGATGACTTTGCGCTGATCAATTGGATGTTGTTTAAAAAAATGCCAGACTGCACTCTTTCTAGCATCGGATACCTTTTCAGGCATTGCAGACTGAGCTTTAACCGGATGGCCACGCTGTCCTCCAACAGGTTTTGACTTTGCCATGCGTTTTGGGCAAGATACGGGCCCGGCAGATGGAACCTGTTGCGATGTTGATGCCTGCTGCGGCCCCTCCTCCTCCGCTTTAGAACTGCTGCCGCCTGCACCCTGTTCCCCCAATGGCTGCCAATCGGGGTCAAGAACTGGGTCATCTATTACCTCTTCTTGTAGCTCGTGTGCAACTTCGTCTGTGTCACCGTGTCGGTCGGTGGTATAGCGTTCGTGATGGGGCAACATAGTCTCATCAGGGTCTGATTCTTGATCAGCACCCTGCGAGGGCAATGTTGTGGTCTGAGTCAAAGGACCAGCATAGTAGTCTGGCTGTGGCTGTGCATCAGTGCACTCCATGTCAGATTCAACTTGTAATGGGCATGGACTGTTAACTGCTTCACTTTCTAAGCCAGGGACGGTATGTGTAAAGAGCTCCATGGAGTAACCCGTTGTGTCGCCTGCTGCATTCTTCTCTGTTGTTGTTTTTGCTTAAGAGGACAAGGAAGCGACTTGTCCCTGACCGTGAACATCCACTAACGACGCGCTGCTTTTACTTTTACCAGTTTCACGAGAGGAGGCAAAAGAGCTAGAGGCTGAGTCAGCAAGATAAGCCAAAACTTGCTCTTGCTGCTCCGGCTTTAAAAGCGGTTTTCCTACTCCCAGAAAAGGGAGCGTTCGAGGCCTTGTGTAGCCAGACGACGAACCTGGCTCCACGGCTCCAGACTTAGGTGCAATATTTTTTTTCCCACGACCACCTGATGCTCCACCACTACCACTACCCTCATTACCAGCTGACAATGAACGCCCCCGGCCACGACCTCTTCCACCAGACTTCCTCATTGTTTTAAAAACGTTACCAAACTAACGGTATTTGTTGCTGTCACACAACTTACACGGTGAGCTATAACTTCAGTATGATTTAGCTACCCCTTTACAGGTGGGTGAGACCACAACGAAAATCAGGCACAATGTTACACACTCTGTTGTTGGTGGCAACAAATGAGAGAGATGCCACACACGCAGGACTGTCACTGAAGCGCAAATGTAAATATTAATCTCCCACTGATTTGTTGTTTTTTTTTTAACAGGGAGACTTTAGAAAAAAAAAATAATAAAAAAAAATGATTTTTTAAGGAAGAATTTATAAACCAAATAAAATGAAATGATTGTTTCAGGGAGAATTTAGAAAACAAATACAAAAAAAATAGGCTTTCTATGGCCCACTGAGTGAGAGAGGACGCACACAGGAGTCAGGAGTGGCACACAAGCCCAGAGGCCAATATTTATCTCCCACTGATTGATTTAGTGATTTTTTCAGGTAGATTTTGGAACCCAAATCAAGCAAAAAAATAAATAGGCTTTCTATGGCCCACAATTGGAGAGAGAGAGAGAGATGGCACACCCAGGAGTCAAGACTGGCACACAAGCAGAAAGGGCAATATTAATCTCCCACTGATTTGATTTTTTTTTTTTTTTTCAGGGAGACTTTTGAAAAAAAAAATACAAAAAAAAATGATTTTTTCAGGAATATTTTAGAAACCAAATAAAATAAAATGATTTTTTCAGGGAGAATTTAGAAAACAAATAAAACAAAAAATAGGCTTTCTAGGGCCCACTGAGTGAGAGATGACGCACACAGGAGTCAGGAGTGGCACACAAGCCCAGAGGCCAATATTTATCTCCCACTGATTGATTTATTGATTTTTTCAGGTAGAATTTAGAACCCAAATCAACCCAAAAAATAAATAGGCTTTCTATGGCCCACTATTTGTGAGAGAGATGGCACGCTCAGGACTGGCACACAAGCCCAAAGGCCAATATTAATCTCCCACTGATTGATTTATTGATTTTTTCAGGTAGAATTTAGAACCCAAATCAAGCAAAAAAATAAATAGGCTTTCTATGGCCCACAATTGGAGAGAGAGAGAGAGATGGCACACCCAGGAGTCAAGACTGGCACACAAGCAGAAAGGGCAATATTAATCTCCCACTGATTTGATTTTTTTTTTTTTTTTCAGGGAGACTTTAGAAAAAAAAAATACAAAAAAAATGATTTTTTCAGGAATAATTTAGAAACCAAATAAAATAAAATGATTTTTTCAGGGAGAATTTAGAAAACAAATAAAACAAAAAATAGGCTTTCTAGGGCCCACTGAGTGAGAGATGACGCACACAGGAGTCAGGAGTGGCACACAAGCCCAGAGGCCAATATTTATCTCCCACTGATTGATTTATTGATTTTTTCAGGTAGAATTTAGAACCCAAATCAACCCAAAAAATAAATAGGCTTTCTATGGCCCACTATTTGTGAGAGAGATGGCACGCTCAGGACTGGCACACAAGCCCAGAGGCCAATATTAATCTCCCACTTTTTTTTTTTTCTCCTGGGAAAATTTATAAACCCAATAAAAAAAATAATAAATAGGCTTTCTATGGCCCACTATCTGAGAGAGAGAGATGGCACGCTTAGGACTGGCACACAAGCCCAAAGGCCAATATTAATCTCCCACTGATTGATTTATTGATTTTTTCAGGTAGAATTTAGAACCCAAATCAAGCAAAAAAATAAATAGGCTTTCTATGGCCCACTGAGTGAGAGATGGCACACACAGGAGTCAGGAGTGGCACACAAGCCCTGAGGCCAATATTTTTCTCCCACTGATTGATGTTGTGATTTTTTCAGGTAGATTTTGGAACCCAAATCAAGCAAAAAAATAAATAGGCTTTCTATGGCCCACTGAGTGAGAGATGGCACACACAGGAGTCAGGAGTGGCACACAAGCCCTGAGGCCAATATTTGTCTCCCACTGATTGATGTTGTGATTTTTTCAGGTAGATTTTGGAACCCAAATCAAGCAAAAAAATAAATAGGCTTTCTATGGCCCACTGAGTGAGAGATGGCACACACAGGAGTAAGGAGTGGCACACAAGCCCTGAGGCCAATATTTTTCTCCCACTGATTGATGTAGTGATTTTTTCAGGTAGATTTTAGAACCTAAATCAAGCAAAAAAATAAATAGGCTTTCTATGGCCCACTGAGTGAGAGATGACACAGACAGGGATGGCACTCTAGCAGAAATGCCAATCTTAATCTCCCACAAAAAAAAAAAAAGGAACTGTCCTTCAATTACTATCTCCCTGCAGTAATCTCAGCCAGGTATGGCAGGCAGCAATAAGGAGTGGACTGATGCACAAATTAAATAAAAAGTGTGGACAAACAAACAAGATAGCTGTGCAGAAAGGAAGGAACAAGAGGATTTGTGCTTTGAAAAAAGCAGTTGGTTTGCACAGCGGCGTACACACAGCAATGCAGCTATCAGGGAGCCTTCTAGGGCAGCCCAATGAGCTACAGCGCTGAGGAAAAAAAAAATGTAGCTTCCACTATCCCTGCACACCGAAGATGGTGTTGGGCAGTGGAAATCGCTACAGCACAAGCGGTTTGGTGGTTAATGGACCCTGCCTAACGCTATCCCTGCTTCTGACGAAGCGGCAGCAACCTCTCCCTAAGCTCAGATCAGCAGCAGTAACATGGCGGTCGGCGGGAACGCCCCTTTATAGCCCCTGTGACGCCGCGGACAGCAAGCCAATCACTGCAATGCCCTTCTCTAAGATGGTGGGGACCAGGACCTATGTCATCACGCTGCCCACACTCTGCGTTTACCTTCATTGGCTGAGAAATGGCGCTTTTCGCGTCATTGAAACGCGACTTTGGCGCGAAAGTTGCGTACCGCATGGCCGACCCCGCACAGGGGTCGGATCGGGTTTCATGAAACCCGACTTTGCCAAAAGTCGGCGACTTTTGAAAATGAACGACCCGTTTCGCTCAACCCTACTCATGACACTTACCGTATGTACTTACAGATATATTCTATGAATGTAAACTGCAACTTCCTTTTAAACTCAGTTGCAAACTGTTAAAAAGAAAGATAGAAAGTCTCATTGCAGTATTGGTTTAAAAGATACTGCTCTCTCTTGTTTCTTCTTCTACATCTCTGACCACTCCTTTATTGTATCAATTGCTGGCTCTTTTCACTCCCCTCTTTCACTTACTGTTGTGGTTTCTCAAGGTTCAGTCTTAGATCCTCTCCTCTCTGTATTCTGCCACTGGTGGACAAACCAGCGCCATCTATATGCTACACAAATATACACCTCTTCTTCTGACATCACCACCATTTTACTACAAAATATAAGTGATTGTCCCTACACCGTCTCTAACATTATGTCCTCCCTCTATCTAAAACTGAATCTGTCAAAAATGGAAATCCTGCTGCTTCCTCCCTCCACTATCCTACTTAAAATAAATATTGCCCTTTCCATGTGTGGTTCTACCATACAGTCATGGCCAAAAGTATTCACACCCCTGCAATTCTGTCAGATAATACTCAGTTTCTTCCTGAAAATGATTGCAAACACAAATTATTTGGTATTATTATCTTCATTTAATTTGTCTTAAGTGAAAAAACACAAAAAGAATTGTCCTAGAGCCAAATTGGATATAATTCCACACCAAATATAAAAAAGGGGGTGGACAAAAGTATTCACACTGTTCGAAAAATCATGTAATGCTTCTCTAATTTGTGTAATTAACAGCACCGGTATCTTACCTGTGGCATCTAACAGGTGTTGACAATAATGAAATCACACTTGCAGCCAGTTGACATGGATTAAAGTTGACTCAACCTCTGTCCTGTGTCTTTGTGTGTACCACATTGAGCATGGAGAAAAGAAAGAAGACCAAAAACTGTCTGAGGACTTGAGAAACCAAATTGTGAGGAAGAATGAGCAACCTCAAGGCTACAGGTCCATCTCCAAAGACCTGAATGTTCCTGTGTCTACCGTGCGCAGTGTCATCAAGAAGTTTAAAGCCCATGGCACTGTGGCCAACCTCCCTAGATGTGGACGGAAAAGAAAAATTGACAAGAGATTTCAACGCAAGATTGTGCGGATGTTGAATTAAGAACCCTGACTAACATCCAACATCCAAACAAGTTCAAGCTGCCCTGCAGTCCAAGGGTACAACAGTGTCAACTCGTATTATCCGTCGGCATCTGAATGAAAAGGGACTGTAAGGTAGGAGACTCAGGAAGACCCCACTTCTTACCCCGAGACATAAAAAAGCCAGGCTGGAGTTTGCCAAAACTTACCTGAAAAGGCCTAAAACATTTTGGAAGCATGTTCTCTGGTCAGATGAGACAAAAGTAGAGCTTTTTGGGCAAAGGCATCAACATAGAGAGTTTACAGGAGAAAAAAAGAGGCATTCAAAGAAAAGAACACGGTCCCTACATTCAAACATGGCGGAGGTTCCCTGATGTTTTGTGGTTGCTTTGCTTCATCTGGCACTGGACTGCTTGACCGTGTGCATGGCATTATGAAGTCTGAAGACTACCAACAAATTTTGCAGCATAATGTAGGGCCCAGTGTGAGAAAGCTGGGTCTCCCTCAGAAGTCATGGGTCTTCCAGCAGGACAATGACCCAAAACACACTTCAAAAAGCACTAGAAAATGGTTTGAGAGAAAGCACCTGAGACTTCTAAGGTGGCCAGCAATGAGTCCAGACCTGAATCCCATAGAACACCTGTGGATAGATCTAAAAATGGCAGTTTGGAGAAGGCACCCTTCAAATATCAGGGACCTGGAGCAGTTTGCCAAAGAAGAATAGTCTAAAATTCCAGCAGAGCATTGTAAGAAACTCATTGATGGTTACCGGAAGTGGTTGGTCGCAGTTATTTTGGCTAAAGGTTGTGCAACCAAGTATTAGGCTGAGGGTGCCAATACTTTTGTCTGGCCCATTTTTAGAGTTTTGCTTGAAATTATCAATGTTTTGCTTTTTGCTTCATTCTCTTTTGTGTTTTTCATTTAAGACAAATTAAATGAAGATAATAATACCAAAGAATTTGTGTTTGCAATCATTTTCAGGAAGAAACTGAGTATTATCTGACAGAATTGCAGGGGTGTGAATACTTTTGGCCATGACTGTAACTCCTAGGCAGAATGCCAAAATACCCTTTTGTCTTGGGTAATATTTGACTCAGATCTTTTCTACACTTCCAATATCCAATCGCTCATTCACTCATGCTACCTGCAACTCTAAAGCATCTCTAGAATTTCACCTTTTCTTACCTTTGACTGCAAAAAAATCCTACAGTTGCTCTTATTCATTGTCGTCTGGATTATTGCAATTCTCAACTAATCTGTATCCTTCTTTCTAAACTCTCCTCTCTCCCATCCATCCTTAATACTGCAATAAGGATCATATTCCTGTCCACCCCTACATTGATGCCTCCATCCTCTGCCGGTCATTACACTTGTTGACCATCCACCACAGAGTACAATATAAACTTCTCTCTCTCACCCACAAAGCTCATCACAGTTCAGCACTGTCCTACATCTCCTCCCTCATCTCGACCTACCACACTAGACGTGCTCTTTGTTCTGCTAAAGACTTAAGATGAACATACTCAATAATCTGAATTTCCCACTTCTGTATCCAAGACTTCTCTTGCGTTGCGCCAGTTCTCCGGAATGCACTACCCCGGACAATTGAATTAATTCCCAGTATCCACAACTTTACGCGAGCCGTAAAAACACATTTCTTTACATTGCTCTACCACCTTGCCTCACTAATCCAACTATTCCCTTTTAGCCCTTCCTCAGAATTTGGTCCCTTGAATCATCTGTATATACACCCTCTATGCACTTAATAGCACTCTGTTTCTGTACTTGAGCAGATACTAGCTGGTGACCAGTTCATACAGCATTATTTGAGTATTCTATTTATTATCCTATTTATTATATTGATGACCGGCCCATACAATACAAGCCCTTTTTACCATCTACATTTTGTGTCCCCCCTTATTTTTCAGAGATTGTAAGCTTGCAAGCAGAACCCTCACTCGTCTTTGTATGTGTTGAATATTGTGTTACTCTGTAATGTCTTATGCTGTCTGTACAAGTTCCCTCTGAATTGTAAAGTCCTGTGGAATATGTTGGCACTATAGAAATAAAAATTATTATTATTAAATACAGAGCTTCAAACACGTTTTCCCACTATACAGTGTCTGCAGCAGTAATGAGACAATGATGATGAGTAATTCCATCTTTTTTGACGTCTATGTAATATAAGTTTAATTTTACAGCTGATGGAAGGCAATTTTTTATTGCATAGTAGATGTACAATATATGGTACGCATGGAAGTATTGTGGAGATTTTTTTTTGAAACAACAACAAAATTGAAAAAAAAATAGATCAACGACACAATTCAAAACGAATGACCCTTGAAAACCTCAAGGTCACATTTAAAAGTCAGAAGGAGTTGTACTCCATGAATAAGGCAAAAGAACAGAAGAAAGACAGAGTAACTGATTTATTTTGCCTGTCTAAACCAAGCTACACCTCCCCTTCCTCTCGTACCTGAAGGCATTTAATTGAATGTACAAATAATTGCCTGTATAGTTTAGATGAGACACGAGCGGAGGTGAAAGGCAGCATATCCCAAGCAGCACAAGAGTGGAAGCTTAACGGAAAGGTTGTAAGTGCATGAACAAGTTGAAAAGAGATTACTGCTAGGAGATTTGAACAGGTCATGTATACAAATAGGTGTTTTCCCCATAACCCTGTAAAATAAAATATAATTAACCAAACACTACAAACAGTTATGGATACAGTATGTATTGTGTATAAAGATAGTCACAACAGTAATATCATCTCAATAGCTTTTGAACCCTTTCTTCTGCAGTCATTTTCTCATCTGGTGTTGCATAATGGTCGGACAACAGTTAGAATGATGGTGAAAGTAGACGTGAAGACAGACTTTACAGGAGATGGTCCAGACTATACAGTCAGACCAGGGCCGGCTCCAGGTTTTTGAGGGCCCCGGGCGAAAGAGTCTCAGTGGGCCCCCCCTTTAACACATACCCCGATTCATGATCGCATATAAACACAGCCATGTAGTATATAACACTGCCCACGTAGCATATAGCAGCCCACGTAGCATATAGCAGCCCATGTAGTATATAGCACAGCCCACATAGTACACAGCAGCTCAGCCCACGTAGTATATAGCAGCGCAGCCCACGTAGTATATAGCAGCGCCACTCACTCAGGCACTGGAAGGACTAGGAGCTCCTCCTGAATCTGCCTCATAACTTCAGCACTGTCTGCAGCCAGCCAGGGGCGGAGATCAGAGCAGAGAAGGTGCTCTCTCCGCCCACAAACAATGTCACACTGGCTGCCTTCTCTTAACCCCTATGTGTGCCTGCCTGGCTGCACTGACTGAGTGAGAAGATGCTTGTGTCAGAGCTGGCACATAGGGGTTAAGAGAACGCAGCCAGCAGTGACTTTGTGGGCGGAGAGAGCATGTTATCTCCTGCTCTGCTCTCCCAGCTGTATCTATGACAGCTAAGTGGGCCCCCCTCTCTCCCCAGGGCCCCGGCATTTGCCCGCTGTGCCGGGTGCTGACGCCGGCCCTGAGTCAGACTGCTGTTATTTAGAAGGTGCTGAAAATTGTAGAGCAAGACAGATATTACAGATGCTCATTCACACCATACTGATGTAAATGGCGGACGAGACCATAAAATCGGGCTGTTTGGTATAGACGGTGCTCAAGACTACAGAGCCAGACAGTTAGTATAAATGGTGGTCCAGAATACATAGTCAGACAATACACTCAGACTGTTACAGAAGGTGCTCAAGATTAAACAGCGAGACAGCTGTTATAAATGGCAGTTCAGACAATACACTCATACTGTTGTTATAGATGGTGCTCAAAACTACAGAGCAAGACATATATTATAGATGCTCATTCATACTATAGAGTCCAGAGTGCTTTTATAGAGGATTATTCCAGATAACATAACCAGTTTGTTATTACAGAAGGAGGTCTATAATGTGTATTATAGAGGGTTGTCAAAACTATGGATATGTGAGTGGTACAGACTACATAAGTAAACGTTTGTTATAAGGGAAAAAACATTACCCATCCAGACTGCTGTTGTAGGGGAATGTCTAGACCAGGGTCTCACACTGCATTCCTCAAACTATGCGTGCTGGTGCTGCTGAATCGGGGCCTCGGAGGTGGGCCCCTACAGGGCGGCAAACCCTTATTGTGATCCCTGCAGCTTGGGACCAGAGCGGAGCTGCAGGGATCCGATGCCGTCGTTCTTCCTGCCCAGCACTTCCTGTCTGACTCAGTGCGGATGGATGACTTCATAATTCAGCATGGCTGTTTCAGAGAGGAAGCTGCTGGGATGTGCTGCAGCTGCTGGGAACATGCGGAGAGGTAAGTGAGTGCTGTGTGTGTGTCTCTGCCTGCCTCTGCCTGCATGTGTGCGGCTGTGTGTGTATGTATTGTGG
The DNA here is from genome assembly GCF_032444005.1 of Ranitomeya imitator. Classification (NCBI taxonomy): domain Eukaryota; kingdom Metazoa; phylum Chordata; class Amphibia; order Anura; family Dendrobatidae; genus Ranitomeya; species Ranitomeya imitator. The sequence continues at coordinate 66,894,766 of NC_091288.1, forward strand.
TGGGGTACTTTGTGTGTATGAGAGAGTGGTGCGGTGCTGTCTGTGTGTGGTGCTGTATGTGTGATAGAGGTGTTGTGTGTATTGGAGATATTGGAGATTGGCAATGATGTGGGTGATGGGGGTGGTGGGGGAGAAGGCAATGATGGTGGTGGTGCGGGGAGGCAATGATGATGGTGGTGGGCGAGGCAATGATGATGATGGTGGTAAAGGTAATGATGATGGTGGTGGAGGCAATGATGATGTGGTGGTGGGGGAGGCAATGATGATGATGGTGGTGGAGGCAATGATGATGGTGGTGGGGAGGCAATGATGATGATGGTGGTGGGGGAGGCAATGATGATGATGGTGGTGAGGAGGCAATGATGATGGTGGTGGGGAGGAAATGATGGAGGTCATGGAATGGGCAATGATGGGGTCATGGGGAAGAAGGTAATGATGGTGGTGGGGGAGGCAATGATGATGGTGGTGGAGGGAGGCAATGATGGAGGTGGTGTAAAGGAAAAAGATTGTAGTGGTGGAAAGGACAATGGTGGTGGGGAGGAGGCAATGATGGAAGTGGTGGGCGAGAAGGCAACTGTCACGCTCACACTCTGACTGGTGGGTGTGAGCTCTGGGTGTTTGTGGCCCCACTGCACCACAAACCAGACTACCCTGGAAGGGGTGTGACTATGACAGCTGCCTGGGTTTTCAATGGAGCCTCTGATGGGGAGGTCAGGCTTGTGCAGCAGGCAGCTGCCAGGTGGTACTCCAGGGTGGTGTCTGGCTGTGGCTGCTGATCCCACTTGGAGAACAGGAACACTAGGACAGGTGCGGGCATCAGTCAGGACTGGCAGAAGAGCACAACTGAAACTCAGACGAGTAGGCTGGCACGGCAGAGACACAGGGCTGGCAGAGAACACAAGGCTGGCAGGCACAGCAGAGAACACAGGGCTGGCAGGCATGGCAGAGAACACAGGGCTGCCAGGCACAGCAGAGAACACAGGGCTGGCAGACACAGCAGATAACACAGGGCTGGCAGGCACAGGAGAGAACACAGGGCTGGCAGGCACGGCACAGAACACAGGGCTGGCAGGCACGGCAGAGAACACATGGCTGGCAGGCACGGCAGAGAACACATGGCTGGCAGGCACGGCAGAGAACACAGGGCTGGCAGGCATGGCAGAGAACACAGGGCTGACAGGAACGACAGAGACACAGGGCAGGCAGGAACAACAGAGATACAGGGATGGTTGCTGTGGTGTATGAAGGAACAGGTAGGGACCTGTTCACACTGGAGGTGCAGGTAAGGAAACAAGCAGAAAGGAAAGAAGTATGAAGGAACAGGTTGGGACCTGTTCACACAGGAGATGCAGGTACGGAAACAAGCCAGAAGGAAAAGAGAATGAAGGAACAGGTTCCTGTTCTCACAGGAAGAGAAGTGCAAGGCTGCAGATAGGGGCAGAAGAGCAGCAACAGATAGCGTAGCAACAAAAGCTAAGCAGAGCAGAACCGCAAGGAATGCGGAGAGGAGCTGTAGCAAGAGATTTCTGCAGAAGCTAAGCAGAGCGGGGCCAAAAGAAATGTGGGGAGGAGCTGCAGCAAGAGATTACTGCAGCAGAAGCTAAGCAGAGCGGAGCCACAAGGAATGTGGAGAGGAGCTGCAGCAAGAGGTTTCTGCAGCAGCAAAGCAGAGCAGAACCGCAAGGAATGCAGAGAGGAGCTGCAGCAAGAGATTACTGCAGCAGCAGAAGCTAAGCAGAGGAGAAAGGAGCAGAACCGCAGGAGTGCGGATCAGAGGCAAAGCTACAAAGGTACAGAGCAGGCAGAGCAACAAGAGTGCGGAGCATCAGCAGACTGAGAACACAAGGAAAGACACAACAGGAAAGGAAGCCACAGACAAGGAGACCGAGATAAGACTAAGTTCAGACAAGGAAATGGAACAAGACAAGAAACAAGAACAAAGACACAGGGACCAGGATATTCTGCCTCCTGAAGGGCGGAAAGCAAGGCAAGGAGAAAAGCCTCTAGAGAGGGAGTAACACAGAGCAAGGCCTGGCAAACTCAGAAGCTAAGCTGTTGTGAATTCCGCTCTTGGGCTCCCTCCGGTGGTTGTAAGTAGCATTTTTGTGAGTTCTGCTCTTGGGCTCCCTCCTGTGGTTTTGAGTGGTATGGCTGCTTCTTGGATTTAGCTTCTGCAGCTGTTTTCATTGATCGTCTTCTTCGCTCGGCTATATTAGTCTGGCCTTATCTCTCATTCAATGCCAGTTGTCAATTGTTCCTGCCTGGAGTCATTGCTCTTAGGATTTCCTGACACTCTGACCAGTTCAACAAAGCTAAGTCCTTGCTTGTCTTTTTGTAGTTCACTTGTTGTGGACTTTGTTTATCAGCATTTTGTTGTTTTTGCTCTTTTGTCCAGCTTATCAATATGGATCTATTCAGCTAAGCTGGAAGCTCTGGGCAGCAGAGTTTGCCCTCCACACCTTTAGTCAGGTGTGGAGATTTTTGTATTTCTCTGCGGTGGACTTTTTCTAGTTTTTTTTTCTACTGACCGCACAGTGCTCTGTTCTGTACTTTTTCTATCTAGCTAGAAGTGGCCTCCTGTGCTAAATCTTGTTTCATACTACGTATGTCATTTCCTTCTCCTCTCACAGTCATTACATGTGGGGGGCTAATCTATCCTTTGGGGATTTTCTCTGAGGCAAGATAGTTTTCCTGCTTCTGTCTTTAGGGGTAGTTAGCTCTTAGGCTGTGACGAGATGCCTAGGCAGAGTTAGGAGCATCCCACGGCTATTTCTAGTGTTGTGTTGAGCTTAGGGACTGCGGTCAGTATAGCTACCACCTGCTCAGAGCTAGTCTCATTTCGCTCCTTAATCACCAGATCATAACACTAAGCACAAACTGAGCTAACACATTACACAGGCCAAGTCCACTGGGTGGAGCTGCACTAAATACTGGAGGCCTCTTGGTAATTGGTCAGGAACAGATTGGACAGGTCCACCTGATTCCCATAAGAAACAGAGAGTTCAGGCTCCGCCCCCTATGCACACAGCCAGGAAGCATGCAGATAGCAGAGGAACAGGATATGGAGCTGGCAAGAAACAGAAACCACATCATGGCCTGGAGCAGTGGGTAAGATAGTGTGAGAGATGAGAGACCATGCCATGATGCCAGCAGCGTTGTTACAGGAATGATGGAGGTGGTGAGTACAATGATAGGGGTGGAGGGGGAGAACAATGATGGTGGTGTAGGGGGGCTGCATTACACCCTTTCAGAGTGGCTGCATTATACCCTATGAGGGGGCTACATTATAATTCTGTGGGGGGCTCCATTATTCTCTCAGGGGCTACATCATACTATATGAAGGGAGCTGCATTATGCCCTAAGAGAGGGCTACAGTATATTCTATGGGGGACTGTCTTATGAGGGGGTTGCATTATACTCTGAGGGGGCTACATTATATTCTGTAGAGGGGCTGCATTATACTATATGAGGGTGCTGCATTATGCCATATGAGGGTGCTACATTATATTCTATGGGGGGGCGCATTATACCTTATGAGGGAGTTGCATTATATTTTATGGGTTGCTGTATTATACCCTATGAGGGGGGCTGCATTATATTCCATGAGGGGCTACATTATATACTATGAGGGGGCTACCCCAACCCCTGCTACATAATTAAGACGTGTACTACCTTATATTATACCCTGATATTATTGTGTTTTACCACACAATTGATGGCCTTGAATTTATTTCTATGTGGCAACATAGTGGGCCCCAAGAATGATTTTCTCTGGTGGGCCCAAGGTGCTCCAGTCCTACGCTGAAGAGGATGAAAGATAGCCATAAGCCATTAAACAAAGAAGAACTGATTACATTTTTGCGCCAAAAGCAGTGTAAAAGACTGGTGGAGAGCATGCCAAGACGCATGAAAGCTGTGATAAAAAATCATGGTTATTCTACAAAATACTGATTTCTGAACTCTTCCTGAGTTAAAACATTAGTATTGTTGTTTACAAAATGAATATGAACTTGTTTTCTTTGCATTATTTGAGGTCTGAAAACACTGTTTTTTTTTTAAATTTTGACCATTTTTCTTTTTCAGAAAAAAACATACAAAATGTATTGCTTGGAAATTCGGAGACATGTTGTCAGACGTTTATAGAATAAATTAACAATTTACATTTTAATCAAAAATATACCTATAAAGAGAAAAATCAGACAAACTGAACATTTTTCAGTGGTCTCTTAATTTTTGCCAGAGCTTTATATCAATTAGACTATTTTATTGGAGGTGCTGGGGACTTTGTCCAAAACACATATGTAGAGGGTTGTCCTGTCTTCATACCCATATTGTTGGTATAGAAAATGCATGGACGTACTATACAGCTGCTGTATACAAAAGCTGACAGAATCAGCTGTCATAAAAGGAATCCCAGACTACAGAGGCAGGTCTAACTGTTCAGAACATATACCAATTATATCAATTTTCTTAAATTAATAGAACTACTTACAGCTCCATATAAAGGAATTTTTTTTTTTTTTTGCAAAAACAGCGGCGAGCAAAGAAAACATCATAGTGTTACTAACGGAACTTAAATGTCACAGATTCCAGTACGTTAACGTTTATATATCATTTTGAAAATAAAAGTATAAGAATAAAAAATAAATTAGAATGTAAACTACTCAATTTGGTTATAGTTACATAAACCTCCACTAAAACATTTCTTCTAAAACATTTCTTACTATATTAGATAACAGGATATGAGTTTTGATTGGATATTGGATTTTGATGGATATCCCAAACAGATGACCCGAGTCATTCAGTTTAAGGGCAATGGTACTAAATACTAATTAAATGTATGTGAACTTTTGACTTTGCAGTAAGTAATAAAAATGCCTTAAAACATTCTCTCTCATTAGTCTGGCATTTGGCAAATACATAATAATTATGGTAATCCTAATTCATCTAAAACAGGAAAGGTTTATTATGATTTCATGTCAGATATTGAGAAAAACATTTTATACATAACCAAAATCCAAATAGTGGGCAACCCACCTCAAAGAACCATATGAATACACAAAACACCACACCAATAGTGGGTGAAAAAGAGGCGTAGGCAAAATAAATTACTCAGAAATGTAGAATTTTATTACACATATAATTAAAAACCAAACAAGAAGACTCATTCAATATTCATTTTTATTGAATGAGTCTTCTTGTTTGGTTTTTAATTATATGTGTAATAAAATTCCACATTTATGAGTAATTTATTTTGCCTATGCCTCTTTTTCACCCACTATTGGTGTGGTGTTTTGTGTATTCATTGAGAAAAACATGCATATGTACCTTTTTATATAGTGTATGTAAACTTCTGGTTTCAATTATATTTGTGTATAAGGAGTATTTATGGAAAGGGCCTGTATATCGCTCAACCTACAGTCCAATGTCAGTGCTACCAATATGATCGTTTTAAGGGTAAGATACATAGCCTACAACTCCTGTAGGGGCCTTTGGTCAATGCCTCTAGTACTAGGCTTAGATCCCATGGGTGCACCCATGGAATTGGGACTGGCCTAGATCTATCACAGTAGTTTATGAATCTTGAAACCCACTTATTGGAGGCGAGATTACAATTATACAACGCACCCAAGGCTGACACCTGAACCTTGAGGGTACTAGTAGATAGCCCTAGCTCAAACACTGTCTGGAGGATCTCCAAGATAGAACCAATGGGAGCTTTTTCTCCCAAAACCTTAGCTGGAAATTTCAGAACATTTTTCCACGCCCTGCTGTAAATCTTTGTTTTTATGGGCTTTCTACTTTTTAACAAGGTGGAGACTAACCCAGGATAAAATCCTTTCTGACTCAATATTGCCCTTTCAAATTCCATGCTCTTAGATGAAGCCCTTCACTTGAGAGTGGAATACAGGACCCTGAGCAAGAAGGTCCGGAGTCTCCGGCAGGATCCATGGATCGGACACTGACATTTCCCTTAATAGGGAAACTATGGGCGAATCAGAATCACTTCAACCTGATTCTCTCTGATCTTTTTCACAACTAGAGGAATCATCGCTATCTGAAGTTCCAGTGATCTGAAGGATATCTACTGCATAGGGGCCCTCTCTTGGGTTTAGCGAACTGAACTTTTTTACCTTCCTGTTCTATTTGTCAGCAAATAAGTCCATTTCTGGCAACCCCATGAGAGAACTATCTGCTGAAACACCTGGGAGTTTAGAGTCTATTCCCCTTGTTTTAAGTTGTTGCGGCTTGAGAAATCTTCCTTGGTGTTCTCTACTCCCCTTATGTGTGGAGCTGTTAGGGACAAGAGGTGTTTCTCTGCCTGCTGGAAGAGTCTGCTTGCTGCTTCCATTAGGGAGTGGGACCTTGTTCCGCCGATGGTTGAAATACGCCACTGTAACCCGGTTGTCCAACATGACACGGACGTGGTAACCCAGGAGGAAGGGAAGAAAGCCCTTTAAAACTTTTTCTACAGCCAATATTTCCTTTAGGATTGAAGACTGACCTCTCTCGAAGAGAGACCAAGACCCCTGATTTTACAATCCCTCAGGTGCACCCCCCCAACCTGAGTTGCTCGCATCAGTTGTGACTATGTCGTTTACTGGCTTTACTCATTGGAACCCCAATGTTAGGTTTGTCCTGTCTACCTACCATGAGAGGGAATTTTTGACTTCATAAGAAAGATCCACCTTTCCTTCTAAATGTCCTTTTAGCAACCTCTGTGCAGACAGAATTTTCTACTGAAGCTGCTTCGTGTGAAGTTGGGCCCATCTCACCACTGGGATGCAGGATGTCAGGTTTCCTAGCAGGGACATTGCTTTCCTTAGTGTCAGTTTTGGAAGCGCTATTGCTATAGAGGCAAGGTTTACTACCTTGTCCACTGTTTTTGGGTAAAGGTACCGTCACACATAGCGACGCTGCAGCGATACCGACAACGATCCGGATCGCTGCAGCGTCGCTGTTTGGTCGCTGGAGAGCTGTCACACAGACAGCTCTCCAGCGACCAACGATCCCGAGGTCCCCGGTAACCAGGGTAAACATCGGGTAACTAAGCGCAGGGCCGCGCTTAGTAACCCGATGTTTACCCTGGTTACCATCCTAAAAAGTAAAAAAACAAACGCTACATACTTACCTTCCGCTGTCTGTCCTCGGCGCTCTGCTTCTCTGGTCTGGCTGTGAGCGCCGGGCAGCCAGAAAGCAGAGCGGTGACGTCACCGCTCTGCTTTCCGGCTGACCGACGCTCACAGCCAGAGCAGGAGGAGTGCAGAGCACAGCGCTGGAGGACAGAAAGCGGTAGGTAAGTATGTAGTGTTTGTTTTTTTACTTTTAGGATGGTAACCAGGGTAAACATCGGGTTACTAAGCGCGGCCCTGCGCTTAGTTACCCGATGTTTACCCTGGTTACCAGCAAAGACATCGCTGAATCGGTGTCACACACGCCGATTCAGCGATGTCTACGGGGAGTCCAGCGACGAAATAAAGTTCTGGACTTTCTTCCCCGACCAGCGATCTCCAGCAGGGGCCTGATCGCTGCTGCCTGTCACACTGGACGATATCGCTAGCGAGGACGCTGCAACGTCACGGATCGCTAGCGATATCGTCTAGTGTGACAGTACCTTTAGAGACAAGTTTGAAGTTTGGAATTTCGACATGGCCCAGGAAAGACTGTACTCCCACTGGTTTTAGCCTTGATTTGTGAGTGTTCACTATCCAGCCAAGATTTTCTATGATGACACTCACATCTCTCATCTGTATTGAGCAGTGGTCTGCTGATTTCACCGCTATCAGGAAGACTTCTAAATAACGAATGACATTGGTGTTCCAGATGTGAAGGAAGGCAGTCATTTCAGCTATCATTTTGGTGAAGATCCTTGGAGCCACCAACAACCCGAATGGAAGAGCGCTGAATTGGTAATGGTTGATTCCCCCCTTCTGTACATACAGGTCTACTCTCAGGTACCTCTGATAGTCTGGATGAATCGGGATTTGGTAAATAACATCCTGTACACCATGAAACAATTGTGATGTGATTTTTTTATCCACCAGTTGAGGTTCCTCAGATTGATGATGGTTCTGAATGAACAATCTGTTTTTTTAAATAAAAAAATATGTGGAATAAAATTCCCTTCCCTTTTCTTTCTCCGGAACCTCGCACAGAACCTGCTTTTTTATCAGGCCCAAGAAGGATAGGGAGTTACCACACATACAAAC